>NC_054537.1:2234038-2534038 GCF_017654505.1 Polyodon spathula
CAAATACACCACCCACTTAATGATACAGCAATAATGGGGGGATTTTCTGTCCCCTTACAGTGTGCTGAAATAAATTAGTTTTTAATCATTTCAACCTTTTGTGTATTCAGACCCCTGACCAATTCTCTCATATTACTGAATTACAACTTAAACTCAAAATCAATTATTGTAAGGTAACATCGGTTTTATGTTGGGAAATATTTTTAAGAAAAATAAAAAACTGAAATATCTTGCTTGCATAAGTATTCAACCCCCACACATTAATATTTGGTAGAGTCACCTTTCGCTGCAATAACAGCTTTAAGTCTTTTGGGGTAAGTGTGTACCAGCTTTGCACACAGTGTCGGAGTGATTTTGGCCAATTCATCTTGGCAGATTTGCTCCAGGTTGTTCAGGTTGGTTGGACGACGCTTGTGGACTGCAATTTTCAAATAGTGCCACAGATTCTCAATGGGATTGAGATCAGGACTTTGACTGGGCCACTGTAGGACATTCACCTTTTTGTTCTTGAGCCACTCCAGTGATGCTTTGGCCTTGTGCTTGGGATCATTGTCTTGCTGAAAGGTGAATTTCCTTCCAAGCTTCAGTTTTTAGCAGGCTGAAGCAGATTCTTTTGCAGTATTTTGCAGTATTTTGCTCTATCCATTCTTCCTTTAATTGTAACAAGATGCCCAGTCCCTGCTGATGAGAAGCATCCCCACAGCATGATGCTGCCAACACCATACTTCACTGTAGGGATGGTGTGTCTTGAGGCATGGGCAGTGTTAGGTTTGCGCCACACATAGCGCTTTGAATTTTGGCCAAAAAGCTCTATCTTGGTCTCATCTGACCTCAAAACCTTTTCCCACGTCGCAGCTGGGTCACTCTCATGCTTTCATGCAAACTCCAGACGTGCTTTCAGATGGTACTTTTTGAGTAACGGCTTCTTTCTTGCCACCCTCCCACACAGGCCAGTGTTATGCAGAGCTTGTGATAGGGTTGACTGGTGCACCATTACTCCACTCCCAGCCACTGAACTCTGTAGCTCCTTCAAAGTGATTGTTGGCCTCTCTGTAGCTTCTCTCACAAGTCTCCTTCTTGTCTGAGCGCTGAGTTTTGAGGGACGGCCTTTTCTTGGCAGTGCCTGGGTGGTGTGATGCAGCTTCCACTTCCTGATTATTGATTCAGCTGTGCTCACTGGGATATCCAAACACTTGGATATTATTTTGTACCCTTTTCCCAATCTATGCATTTGTATTACTTTATCTCTAACTTCTGTAGAATGCTCTTTGGTCTTCACTTTCCTTCAGATTCACAGCCTTACCAATGATCCTTCAACAGTGGGATTTTTATCCAGAAAATGTGACATCAACTTTAATGGTTCACAGGTGGAGGCCAATGGTAAGGTAACTGTCCTCGTTAGGGCAATTTCTTTCATCCGTGGAAACTGGGAGCTTCCACAGCACAGGGGTTGAATACTTATGCAAGCAAGATATTTCAGTTTTTTATTTTTCTTAAAAATATTTCCCAACATAAAACCAATGTTACCTTACAAATTGATTTTGAGTTTAAGTGTTTTAAAATAAAATATCGAACAGAACGAAATTTCAATGTACCATTTGTAATTCGGTAATATGAGAGAATTGGTCAGGGGTCTGAATACTTTTGCAAGGCACTGTATATGTATGTGTGTTTTTTTCATATATATGTATATAAAAATTATGGAAAAGTAAAAAAAGTAATTGATAAACTGATAACTCACTTTTAATAATAATAATCTTTATTTTTATATAGCGCCTTTCATAGTGGACCACCTTTACAAGATATGAGACTAGGGTGTGTGAACTATGCATCAGCTGCAGAGTCACTTGTAACAACGTCTCACCCAAAAGACGGAGCACAAGGAGGTTAAGTGACTTGCTCAGGATCACACAGTGTCAGTGGCTGAGCTGGATTTGAACCCGGGACCTCCCGTTTCTTTAACCACTGGACCACACAGCCTCCTTCATTGTAGCTAATTGTACTTCCACCTTTCAGACAGCATGGCCGAAATAGTCAGGTAGACTGATGTGGCAGCGTTTTTTTAAGTTTTCTTTTTAAACAAACTGTCGGCGTGGTGTCAGGATTTTCTAGAAAGGGCAGTGTGCCTTATCCTGCCTCTGACTGACTTCCAAGTGTGTGATAAGGGATAGTTTGCCATTGTGACTAGTGGAGCGAGTGCAGGGCTGTGACAGACAGAGTCAAACAGCAGCTGTGAGGGCAGAGCAGCCAATGACAGGAATTATTAACGAGCTGCATGGCTCTGTAGAGACCAAGGGGATTAAAGCACACACTTCCAGGAATACTGGAGCGGCATGCTGTCCCGTTACAAATACTGAGCAAGTTAGTTTCTCGTTTAAAGTGATTGCAGCTAAAAAAAAAAAAAAAAAAAAAAACATTCCTTCAATCTGAACTGAAATTCTATTTACTACAAGTCTCAGAGCCACAGTTTTTAATAAACACGCTCTAGTATTTTTCATTTCACAAACATGCTATCTGGTACAGCATTAGGCTAAAAAAAGGGCTTGGTTTCCATGACATGTGCAGAAAATCTGGGACAAAGCATGTTACTAGCTGAAAGCATGTCAGTCAACAGGGGAAGCAGCTGGCTGGTTAATGACAGGATAGATGCTGTTGAAGGGGTGGGGACAATTTCACCCTGCAGGTGTAATGACCAAGAAAGCGCAACACAATCTGAAAGCATGGTTTGCAAACAAAGACTTATTTAACCTAGTGTAGTACCAGATATCACGTTTAATACAAACTGAGACCTGTGTAACAAATGGACATGCAGAATATTTAAGATCTATGGAATAATTGTGTTATCTACAATTAAATAAACAGTATTAGTACAATTCACCTAGAAAAAACCCATTGTTAATCAAGCAAGACAAACTGCAGTGATGGTTCATGACAGTTTGAGAGCATACAAAACAAACAGATCTTTAACCCAATTCAAAACGAGTAAAATATCATGAAATAAGTGTCCTGTTCTGTTAAGAGGACAGCATCCACACAACTGAACTCATTGAAAACAAAGCAGCTGACAAACCCTGCTGGAGAACACACCCACCTCGCGGGACCTCCTGTCAGAGTGGCATCAATCACGTGTTCGCTGTCCATTCGAAACATGAACACTCCGCGATTCTAAACACAAAGGGACAAATACAAATGAGGTGTCACAACGCTACAATCAATACCACGCTGGCTTTAGTAATGTTGAAATCTGTACGGCTTTTCAGCCACTCCTTGTTTACAATTCTAGAGCAGACAATGCACCCCAGTAAAGCAATACCTGCAAGCTGTTTGGGTGAATCTGAAACCTGGTTTGGTGCACCTCATTGCAACAGTAAGACAGCCTCGTTTTACTTGTGGGACACTTCTGTCTCTTGTACCTTAAATGGTTCAATATTAAAACCCTAACGACGGGGTCCACAGGCCCCGATCAGCACCAAGTTTCTTTGGGTAAGAGTGAAAGATTCCCAGCTGCTGTTCTGGGATTTGAGCAGTAGCCATACTGTAAGGGTTATGAATCAAGGTATATGTAGAACTCACTACTTTGTTATGCTACAGGGATGAGACCAGACCATGTTACAAATTTTAACAACGTTTACCATGTATTAGTTCCAAATACCCACACTGCATTCTACATTGAAGCCAACGTTTGAATACAATACGTGCCACTGGTACTAACAGAGACAGATAATTAATGAGATCACCTGAACCCCTGGAGAGAGCCCTCAGTCTGATACCCCGATGGTCCCGATGATCTGGAGGGATTGGGAGCTTCTCTGTCTGTCTCCACTATGCCTGGTGTTTATACTCTAGTAGCTCAGAGCCTACATGACTACAGCTTGTTTCTGTTATCTTACTAATTATAATAGAAACGAGTTGTTCAGCTTACTCCATGCAAGTGCAGCCTGGTTTAACATTACCAACACATTTTCGTACATACCTTTAGCAATGCATTGTACTCTACAATACCTGAGATTCATAGTGCTTTTCCTTCCTGCGTGCCACCTCATTGCGGATGACTGTTCCCATGTATTCAATGACCATTGTGTGCTTTTCAATGTCTCTGGCAGCGTACAATCCCAGCCCCTGGAAACACAGGAACACTCCAGCTCGCATGACTCCAACACACAGCAGTAACGATGCTTCATTAGGACAAACCTCAAATCTGTACCCTTGTACAAATGCAAAGATACAGCCTGGGTGCTTTTTACACTGCATACTAGTGTATCAAGTATGCTATGGGGTTTCTGAGAGGGTAGTATAATTAACCAAAACAGTACCATTATATAAAATATGTAACCCAGTTGTATTAAAAGAATGACGTCATTCTGCTAGATCACTTTTATTAGTAATAAAAGACAGACGTCAATAATGTTTGTGATAAATAGAAATATGGAAGCCTAGTCCAGTAAACAGAAGGCCTGTTTTTGTACTGCTGGACGCGGTTTCTTTCTTTTTTTCGCTCATCTCTTATGACAGTACTGACCTGTATGCGAGACCGAGCCAAATACACATTGCCCTTCCACTCGGTTTTCATTTTGCGGTACTGAGAGGACTTGGAATGGACAAACTGCTTGCTGTAGGGTGCGCTCAGCTCTCCAGTGACAGTGCTCTGAAAGGACTTGGATGTGCTGGTGCTGTTCAGTGTATGAGGCCTGTAAGGATTGGGGGGGAGGGGGGATCGACAAGAGACAATAAGATGAAGTTTGTTACACAGTCGCAAATTAACCCCCCCCCCCCACAATGACAGCCAAGACACAACAAGACACCAAGGATGTTGGGAAGCTCACACACACATGTGCTTGCACATTGGACACACCAAAAAAATACACAAATGCATGATTATAGATAGATATTTACATACATATACACACACATGTTTAGCACCTTCAGTTGTAACATTAATGCACACACAGCCAGGGACACCGGATTGTTGTTAGTGCAAGAAACAAACACCACAAGTGACAAAGCCTCAAAGCCAGGGTGTTGCTATTGGAAGTTGAAATCAAAGAAAATACCTTAACACAAACCTCTTGACATGGTTGCTGGCTTTAGGCTGAGAACGCGCACTGCCTGTGGGGTTGATGGACAGAGGCAGTTGCATCAAAGGATTGCGCCCATAGCGGAAAACATAGCTTCCACATGCCTCAACCCCTGGGAGCTGAAACAAGACCACAATGAGAATGTGCGAGACAGTCTCCTCCCCCTCCCCCAGTACAAACAAAGGCTATGGCATATTAATGTGTGTGCATGTGTGTCCCGGAGGGCCATCCCACTCCAGGTTTAACAGCTAAAAATGTGACAATTAACCAATTCAATCATCATGCACGCTGTAGTTCCATTAAACAATTTAGAAAAGGGTTGGAAGAAAGACCAGGAGTGGAAGGGCCAACTATGGCCACTCCTGGTCTGGAATAAAAACAAGCATTATAATGTTTAATGACAATTTGAGACTTGCATATCAACTGTCGTGAAACTTTGCATTGACATATTTTGCTTAGGTTATTTAAGCAAATGTATTTTCATTATCATCATCATCACACTCCTGGATCCTTACTTATACACAACCTGGAAACAAGACTTAAAAGCTGAGTGAGGTTAACCACTTACAGATTCTGCTATCCTAACCACCGCAGAGACTGTGAGGCCAAAGAGATCCTCTCCTTTGAGATAAGCCTGAAATAGTTTCAGAGTGCCTGACTCGTTCCGACGTTCAGCCACAGGCTCCAAGACTTTATCCCACACTCCTAATCAAAACAGACAAATACAAGAACAGGGCTAAAAACAAGACGCAACAATGAAAACCTGCAGATCTGACTAAGCGGGAACATGCAAATGTGAGCATACTATCAGTGTGAACAGAGATCCCTAACTTTCGTACCTTTGGGAGTCCAGTCAGTCAGGACCAGATCTTCGTGACCCTGCTCCACCACTCTGATGATGAACTCAGGCTGGCTGTCCCGCTCGTCGATGGAGCACATGTACCGGCAGCGGCGGTTGCTATAGCGCATGCTCCAGTACAGCCGGCTGGCCTCATAGCCCACGGGAAAGATGGCAGTGGCGTTGTGGAAGGCGTTCATCTGCTGAGGGAGGAGCTGCCCAATGGAGTGGAAGATGAGGCTGCCCACGCGGAAGGTGTGGTCTCGCTCTCCACGCTGCACGATGCTCGCGATCTGCTTTACCTCGTCCCGCTGCACGTACACTCTGCGGAACACGGCAAAGTACCTCAGCTCATGCTCAGGGGCGCCCCCCCGGGGCCGGTGCATGTGGCACAGCATGGTCTTGTCTTTGAAGAACATGCACTGGGCCCTGAGGGCACAGGTGAAGTGGTAGATGTTTGTGCAGCGTAACCGCTGGCAGCCGCTGGTGGCTCCCATCTTCTGGCAGTACAGGCACTTCATGGACAGCCCCCGGCGCAGTGCCAGCTCCACGTTGATCAGGGCTCCAGCCTGCGTCTCGTACACTTCCGAGGACCACAGGGCACAGTTCAAGTGGACCCAGAGGTCCAGGTCCAGGTTGAGGAGCCTGGCGGGCCCGTCAGTGATGCCATCCCCCTCTTCATGGCAGAAGCAGCACTTCCTGTGGTCCTTGGGCAGGGGCTCTGGCCTGAGCGAGGTACCCAGCCTCTTCAGGAGCTCAGTGATCTCCCCCTCGCAAGGCAGCTTCAAGTTGCCCTTGGGGATCGTGATCTGGACGCTCCACTTCCTCCAGCGCATGCCCTTCCACCTTTTGCTCAATGGCCGGGACTCATCCACACTAACCTGCACAGCCCTCGGCCGTGGCTTCAACTTCACTGTGACCTTCAGCTCGTCTGGCTTGGACTCCAGCTTCATCATCTCCGAGGCAGCCGGGGGAAATGTGATGGGAGGAGTTGGTGCCGGGGACTCCTTCGGCTGTAACTGTGGCAGACAATGGACGTCCAATGTGGAGGTATTGTTGCTGTACTGGTGAAAGGTTTTTGAGGGCGTGGAATCCAGCTGAGCAGAGGTTGCTTCCTGCAAAATGACAAGAGAATTCACCAGATTACCTTCTTCACAGTTCAAAATCAAGTGCTCTTAGCATGAAGGTTAGTATACTGCTTTTTACTTCCCGGAGACTTTTCTTGCATAGAAGATGGAAGTGACTCCACTAGACAATTACAAGGATGCATTTAAAAGACTACCTGTGTGATAATTCCAGTTTAAATAGGATTAAAAATGGAATCTGCGGTTTAATTCTAGTTCTTATAACTTTCAGTAATCATCAACATCAGTAATTGACTAATGCACATGTGTTTCATGTTGGCTATGAGTGGTGGTGATCTAGTTTGAGGAAGGTCACATTGGGGTCTGAAACGCATGCACTATGTTTTGCATTGAACACGTACTTGCTTTGTCCTGTGCATCGTCAATCTGTTAATAAATTCATGTTCTGTACTCTTGTAAAGAGAAACAGTGATTGTATTCCCAGCTCTATGACTTCTGCATACTGACAGCTTGGAGGTGTGACGGTGTGTGCTAGACTTAAACGAAAGCAACCACATGATTCTACACACTCCCTGTTTTGCTCATTTTGTCCACATAGGAAACATGAAATAGAAATATTTTATACCCTCTGAATTTGGATAATATTTGTATCTATGATACATGTTAACTGTTTCTGCATGCGCTAATATTTGGCATGTTTAACAAAGTCACAAAAGCATATTTTCCCTCTAGGGCTGTCTCCGAGCAATAGGAGCCTTGTTTGTGGTAATTAATATGAGTCTCACAGCAGCTTGTCATAAATTATAAAACTGCCATAACCATAAAACGACACATTTAGGACGTCTTTGTTGTTCTACTCTTGCACTTATTTAAAAGGGAGTACCATCTTTAGGTTACATTTCCCTAAGTGCAGGGTTGGGGTCAATTCCAATTTCTTTTTAATGAATTCCAATTCCTTCAAAGGAATTCCTTAGAAAGACTTGGAATTGAAATTGATTAAAAGGGAACTGGAATTGAAAAAGTAACTTACCCCTATCCTATCTGAGTGTATGTTTACGTTTGTCTTCATTTGCAAGTTTCAGTTTTAAAAAGTCTTGGTTACAAAACAAGCCGCTGATCGTTCATGAAGGAACCGTGAGCCGCCGATCGTTCATGAAGGAACCGTGAGCCGCCGATCGTTCATGAAGGAACCGTGAGCCGCCGATCGTTCATGAAGGAACCGTGAGCCGCCGATCGTTCATGTAGGAACCGTGAGCCGCCGATCGTTCATGTAGGAACCGTGAGCCGCCGATCGTTCACGTAGGAACCGTGAGCCGCCGATCGTTCACGTAGGAACCGTGAGCCGCCGATCGTTCACGTAGGAAACGTGAGCCGCCGATCGTTCACGTAGGAAACGTGAGCCGCCGATCGTTCACGAAGGAATCGTGAGCCGCCGATCGTTCATGAAGGAATCGTGAGCCGCCGATCGTTCATGTAGGAATCGTGAGCCGCTGATCGTTCATGAAGGAATCGTGAGCTGCTGTGAACACTTAGCAGCCCTAACTATATAAAATGCAGAGCCCCAATGTTGGAGCCCATCCAAGCTGTTACAAGGCTAGGAATGGGTCACTTGTTATGAAAGAAAGTGTGTTACTGTCCTGCAGATTTCCTACGTTTTGCCAAATAGAAAGTTAAATGAAGGACTTCATGCAAATGAATGTGAAAGATAAATGGTAAAGGGCCAACTCCACTCTCAACCCCACACAAGTGTTCCCTTCAGCTGGGTGCTCCAACACCAGTGCCTGTTCATACCTGTGTCTCTGTGGCTTTGGCCTGCATGCCTGTGGAATACAGAACAAAGCAGTTGTGGCTGCAGAAGACCATGTTCCCCTCTGATCTCCCTGGGCCCTCGTGCAAGTCCTGGGAAACACAAGTGATGGATTAAGAGCTCTAAAGACACATGTTCTCACCTGCCTTCAAAGCACAAGACATGATCACTCAAACATGCTCCAACAAGACAGCTTCAAGTGATTCATTTATTTTTATCTTGTTTTTAATTTTTGTTTTGTTTTATTTATATTCCCAGTGCCAAAGGAATTGCATGTATATAAGAGAGACACTATTCTGTGACTCTGGGCACTAGGGATCTTTGTATTAAAAAACGCACAGGGATTCAACCAGCAAGAAAATAAACGCTATAAGAAATCAAAATATACACACAGAGCACACACTTTAGATTCCCAGTGACAGTACAATATGATAGCCATGGAAACTTAAAGCCCAAATATCCTGCATCCAACAGCTGGTGCTTAACAAAATCTAACATGCACCAGGGTCTACTGGGTGCTCTGAAGGGTGAAAAACTAAATCTTTCTGTGTCTTCATCTAAAGAGTAAAACTGTTGGTAACAGAGATCACTCACCACATCTGTAAATACAGAATTACAGCTAGAGCTGTCGGGAACATGAACAAGCACAACACTCCCCTATACATTCATTGTGTGTATGCAATGAAACTCATTGGATGTTTGCAAATAAGTGCACATAATACCAATTGCTATGTTATCAAGTCTCCATTTATTGATTCTAACACACACATAGCTCAAACGTTATCGATAGGCACAACAATGTAGCACCGAGTTAAAAACAGAAATCAGATAATGATCAGTTACCTCCCTATGTTCTGGTAATGGCAATGGTCTGTCAGAAATCTTTTCTCAATAGCTCTAATAAAGTGCCTGTCTTGTATATCTTGCCGAACTGTGTGTGTGTGTCAAGCTGAACTTTGTGAGCTCTGCTTACACTCTGTTTTCCTAACAATATCTAAACACTGTCTATTTATTACATGTGTTACACTGTTGTTCCAGACTCAGAATACAAATCTCTTCTACACAAAGTCCAATGTAGCCCACTTTATCAATTCCTTGTTCCTCTGTGTCCTGAGTTGAAAACATGCTTACTTTACAGCTGTGCTGAACACAGTGTTCTCAGTATCTGTTTAACATTTTTCTGTTCTTGCAGACTGTACCTGTTTATTGAAAGGCAGATCTTTGGCAGATTTACAAACTCCATTTCCAAGAACGACAACCTTGCAGTGACAACACCACTGTGGTTTTGGTCCAGGGTTTCCTTTCGCAAACTGCTCGTCTCTTTTAACCACAACGGAACCTAAAGGACAACAACAATCCCACATTTAAGCAAGTGAACTTCTGAACAGGTTATTTTTTACTTGCTGTCCTGTTTTTAACATAGCTGTAACATATTTGCAGAGTGAGCAGGACTCATCCTCATCACTTGACCTTGAAGGAGTGGCCCATGTTAGACTTGTAAGGGTATCTGTAGCATGGGGGTGCAAACTACAGCAGAGTGCACAATTATTATACCCCATTGTTTCTATAGCTTTGATTTTTTATTCGCACTTCAAGCCCGCCATGAAGACATTACAGAACTACAGCGTCAGAGGACCACGCAGTTCTGAATTGCACACAGGCAGGCCTGCAGGCGCCTGGCCGGTCACAATGATCACTGGTGCACGATGAGCCAAGGATTCCCCAGCCAACCTAAACCCTCCCCGCCCCACCAATCGTGTGCCGTCAGCAGTGGTATAGCCTGGATTTGAACCGGCAATCTCCAAGCTATAGGGAGCATCCTGCACTCCGGACAGAGTGCCTTTACTGGATGCGCCGCTCGGGAGTCCCACATTTCACATTCTTGATATTACTTAAATACTGTGGCATCTTTACTGGGGCAGTTTCTCACTATCATGATGAATGGACATCCACTCGCTATCTGTAACTGAAACTGGCTCTGTTGATCCATTCCTACTCTCTTTCTTTCTTTGGGCTTGGTATGATTAACCCTAAACATCCTAATACATGTTTTTAGTGTTAACAGTAAAACCCTGCTCACCGCTGTTGATCGGCGTGAAGCGGACTTGAGGCTGGAACATTCCAGAAGGTCCAGAAGGCCTCATGAACCTCATGACCCCTGGCTGCCCAGAGCCTGCCCCAGTGAAGTGCGGCGGAGGCCTGTGCTCAAACCGGTGGTGGTGTTGCACCGTCATGCTGTTGAGCAGGGTCGCGGGTGGCCTGTCCGGAGCAGCGCTAGCCTCATAGCTGTTGGGGAGTTTCACATGCAGGAGATCGGCCACAGCTGCTACAACCCCGGTGATGTTCTACCAGAAACAAAGATTTGGTTTTAAAAACTACCATGGTAACCCATTAAGTACTGCATTCATTAAAAATCACAACACAAGCTGTATTTATGCAATTTGACACACTGTAAAATCAATATTTCTTCACAGAATTAAAATGAAATTGTTTGTGTGGACAGTCAAGTTGGCTGTAACCAGACCAGTGCAATTTCACGCCAAATGAAGCTTTATCTTCACTGTGGAGAGGAAAACACCAGAAAATGTGTCATTTTTATACTTCAGTTTCTTATTTTACACTGAGGCGTCAACTTTGCAGTTAATCAAATGAGGACAAAGTACTTAAACAGGAAATAAAAGACTGTTCAGCTACCATCCTTCATTTTGAGATTCACATTCACACATCAGCAAATGAAGGGAGGGAAACAAGGGAATTGTGGAATCTGGGGTGTCTTACCCCTGCAGCGGCTGGGTTCAGTGTAATCGCTATGGATACAAGACCAGATTGTGAACAGTTTGCAGGCTGCCCAAACTCAGGCCCAAAAAACACACCAGAAGGCTCCATTTTTACATCACACAGCCTGAATTCAGATCCTGAAAAAAAAATAAATAAAGAAAGAAAAAAGTCAGTCATCAGAGCATCACTGCATAAAGCCATGATGCTGCTATCAATACGTCCAACTCTGAGCAAAAACATAAGAAACAAACACAGATGGATTGCATGAATGAATGAATTTGTGAACTGCTGTTATTGATCTCTTTCTAATAATCTTTGCGTTCTTGTTTAAGTGCCAACAGCAAGGCTGCAGTTCAGGCAGCACTAGGGCCATCGCTACAGCCCGTTCCTCTCCTTCACCTTTCCCACTGCAGCTCGGCAGGATGGGGATGACTGGGGAGGGGGCGAGGTCCGGGGGCTCTTGCTTCACCAGAGACAGGTCAGGATAGCGGCGCACCTCCATTCCCAGAACACTCTCCGGGGAGGAGGAGGGGACGAAGCTGTCTGGGGAGTCCCGCTCATCACAGTGATCCTGCCCTCTGGAGATACGCACAAACAGCAGGGTCAAAACGCTTCAAGAGTACCACTTAAAAAAGGAATTCAAAATGAATCAACAGTAGCTTGTGTTTAAACACTGAAATTAAAAGATCTCAAGTTGGAAGTTAGGTACAACGCAACACAGTTCAGTCACACTTCACTGATTTTTTTTCAACCTGAGTGCAGTTCGGTCCATTTTAGAAGATTATGTGAATGCTCCACAAGAACCAAACCAAGCTGAGTCCTCCTCAAGAGGTGGCCTCAGTCCATTTGTTTCAATGCAATGTGAAAGCACAGTCAGTTCAGAAACATGTTGAAGTGAACCAGCAAACAGAACTGAGTCCTTTTGAAGGAGTGAGCCAAGTTCTTTTGCACTGAGCTTCGTTTGTGAAAATAAGTTATTTTCCTGCACAGTTCACTTCCAAGTGAACTCAGTTTGTTAGTTTAGAAACAAGCCACATGTGAAAAAGCCCACAATGCAACCCACCTGAGCTCCTCGTGGTTGTTGTGAGGGGGTGTGGGCAGGGAGGCAGGCACGTCCACTGTTTTAGGGCCGTGTGCCATTGCTCTAGCCAGCAAGTCTTCCTCTGGTCTGAATGGCATCTGGAATTGTCTGGGTCCAAGGCCTTTGGTGACTAAGGGCAGAGCAGAATAATTAGAGACTGTTTCTATAGCAAACGAGTACAACCATAAACCCTTAAAGGGGACAGGAAACACTTTGTTTGTAAATGATAAGATAGATGGGAAAGCAATACAGTCTTGGGTTTGTTTTGATGGCTTTTGATTGCTACATGTCAAACGAGCTGTCCATCAAACTGTAATCCGCCATTGCTGGAAATCCCTCCTGTGATGTCACTGGTTGGAGAAGGCAGCGGGAGAAGTACGTGGAGTAAGTGATTTCTCAAATGGAAATTCTTTGGAAAATGTCACATTTTAACATGAGATTCAGATCTTTGTAATTGTGACTTACTGATGATGACTTTGTACAATATAATTGTAACAAAGTAATTTATATACGATTTACATGTAGCTTTTACAGGAGTTGTCCAGTTTCCAAATGTCCATAGTACTTAGTAATAAAGTATATGCACTTGGCATCAGTGATCTGGGGCCAGTTATACTATAATGGGATCAAAAAACAGGATCGGATCCCGGCTCATTTTAGCAGGACCATGAAAAGGTGTTTGTGTACAAAGCAGATTTTTTGATGAGACCTTGAACAGCACTTGCAGTAACTAGGGAGAGTGAGTATGCACGCATGTTCAGGCTTCTGCACAGAGCGACAATAAAGATTCAAAGGTGGACAAGAGGTGGCTTTAGCTGTTCCATGTATTTTTACTATCTATGAAGGGAGATTATTGTAATAGTAATAACAATGTAATGCGTATGACTGGTGACCGGTCGTACAGAGTCAGCTCATGTGTGTGTAAAAAGCAGCAGTGCAGTATCCAGGAGCTCTCTATCCAGGAGAACTGTTAAAACTGTTATTTTGTATGCTGCAGGATGGACCTTGGCCTGACAAGTTTTTTTTCTGGAATTCTGTGCTGCGTGCGAGGAATTTCAAAACGGCAAACCCATTCCTCACGAGTCGGCATCACTGTGCAGTTACAGCAGCTGCACCAGAAACTGTGTGGTTCTGTCAGGATCCGGATCTCTCACAATCTGGATCAGATTCCCAGGAATCAGAATCCTTTCTTTCAGTTTCAAATTGGGCCTATTTGGTGCTCTATGATTGGCTCAAATTCATACAGAAAGTTTTTACCAACACATTCTAGCTCTTTTGCCATTTTGTCTACACTCGCTGGTCGAGCGCTGCAACCAGTGATGTCACGGGAAAACAGTCAATATGGCGGAACACATCACAATTTAAGTGCTAAAAGTCTTTTTTTATGGTATGCAATAAATACAAGGGTGTTTGAGTGGGAAATGTTGCACACTTCTTTTAACAAACTCCCATCATTTCCCTTCCCCTTTAATACAAATCACTGAAATAAACAACTATAAACCCTCACAAATCCCTTGAGATCTACAGTCTTAAATAACAAACACTATAAACCCCTCACAAATCCCTTGAGATCTACAGTCTTAAATAAACACTATAAACCCCTCACAAATCCCTTGAGATCTACAGTCTTAAATAACAAACACTATAGACCCCTCACAAATCCCTTGAGATCTACAGTCTTAAAAGTGCAAAACAAAATGCAACTACCTTCGGGTCCTCTCATCACAGCAGCTTTGCTTGCAAGTTCTTCAGCGGTAGCAAAGCCATTAACTATTTTGTGACGGGCTAGTGGAGGTGGAGTAGGTGGGAGAGAGGCTGGCGGGGTTGGAGGGTTACTCAAGTTGTTCTGCTGAAAAATGCGTGTAAAAAAACAAACACAAACAAGAAACAGTTACACATGAGAAATACATGGCAGCATTCATTTAAAAAAGAAACAAAACAATTCACAGCAAAATTATTCTAGCAACTAAAGGTTAAGTGTTTGCTTACTATAGGCAGTGTCTTGGGGGGTGGGGTATTTATTTCAAGAATTCACGGTCCCTTATTACTTTAAAATGAGAACTCTGCATATCTCATCCAGTGACCCTAACAGGATTAATAGCGCTAAATGGCCATGAGGAATACAGAATCAAATGCATTCTTACTGGCAGCAAGAGACGAATGCAGGAGGAATTGACATGCCTATCACTACAAGGGCACTTCTAGTCTAGGTCGCTAGAAGAGGAGGGGAGTGAAAAACATGCAACCTTCCCAAGCAGAGTAGAATCTACAATTGCATCCAGAAGAACTCAATTACACGAGTCTGAACATTAGCTACACTCACGAGGCTAGCTGGAAAAGATGCCACTTCCTCTGACTTTGTAATAAACATCTACTGGATTCACTGGACACCGAGCAACAGAGCTGCAATTCTGCAGACCATGTGAAGAGGCATTTTTCAGTGGCACTTGTTGACATCAATTCTCCTAAGCGGGATGCGCAAACAGATGCAAGTTCAGATGCAGCGGTTCCAATTCAACCACAGTGCAATCCTCCATCAGTCTCACAGACAAAGGAAGCCCCATCGGACTATTGGGTGACTTGTGACACACCGCTCCCACTAAAACTGTGGTTGGATGGGGCGACACACCGCTCACACTGAAACTGTGGCTGGATGGGGCGACACACCGTTCACACTGAAACTGTGGCTGGATGGGGCGACACACCGTTCACACTGAAACTGTGGCTGGATGGGGCGACATATTGCTCACTTTGAATTTTCCATATTTCGCTGCTGTGTCAACTACATGCTGCGTCAATTGAAGGAAACATTTGCCAGCTACAAAATCGCATGATCGAACAGCAGCACAAGCAACATTTACACATTTGTCGATCAGTTCTTGTTTGACATTAGCGGGGACTGCAGAAGGTTTTAGTTGGAAAGACAGTTTGGTTTGTCCAGTGGAAACCACACGCCCGCCTGCCCACCCGCTCACACAACGGCATATTCCTCTGGTACCAGCACTGTGCCCACTGTAACGTAAAACTTTTGAACACCTGTCGCAAACTTACAAATTCCAGATGTTCTCTGAACCATTGACTACAACTAAAAATGTATCCCAAAAGTGTGACTTGCCATGTCTCTTCTTCGACTTAACACACACGTTTAGTTTTTGAGCATGTGGAATTCACGATTGCTGGTTAGGAATCCCGGTGCAGTACCTTGTAAATGAGCTGGGAGTAGTAGTCCGAGACCCCATCCAGCGAGGCACTCCCGAAGGTGCCTGTGAGCCGGTTCTCCCCACTGAGACGCCCGCTGCCATAGGGAGGGAAATGAGCAAAGTTCACTCCAATCAGAGGCTCCATTAGAGGCAAGAGAGAAAGTTGCTAGGAGAAAAAAAAAAAAAACAATAATAATTACATAATTAGAACATCTAGGATTGACTATTTAATTCCCTTTTACCTGGTATTTCAAGTTGCGTTTCGATTGCAGCTTGTGCAAAATGCTGCTGCCAGAGTTTTAACTAGAAGAAAGTGTGAACACATAACCCCTGTGTTAGCAGCATTGCTTCCTGTATGGTTCAGGATTGGTTTGAGGTCCTGCTTCTAATTTGCAAAGCTTTAACTGGCCTTGCTCCCCTCTATCTAAGAGATTTGCTGAGCCCTTATGCCTGTAGTGGCTCTCTGATCACAGGATGAAGGCTTGCTCAGAAATGCACGGATACAGAGAGAAAAGCCAGGTGCAGTGCACTCAGCTCTAGAGCCTCTGAGATAGGGAATGACCTGCCACGATTTGTCTCTCGCTGCTTTTATGTCACAGCTTTTTAAAGTAAGATTAAAAATATATTATTATTTTAATGTATGCAATTTAATGGGGCATTCTATCATCTTATCTTTTACTAATTCTCAAAAGGCACTATACAAGAAATAAAACTTGACTGATTAAAAAAAAAAAAAAAAAAAAAAAAAAAAAAGAAAATCAAGGTCATAATCCGATTCATATTATTAAAAATAAAATCATTCCAGTTATTTTGAAAAGCACTTCCATTACCACATGTATTTTTAATAAAAAATAAAAAAATCAAAAGCTAAACTCTGTTAATTAAATTATATTCCCCCCCCGCCCCCATCAACCAAAACAATTGTGTGTTAAAATGGTATACGAGTTCCGTTATAAACCGTTAGATTTATTCTAAAGGATAAGCCTTCTTCTGCACGCATGGTGAAGTACATGGTAAATCAAAGCACGGCACCAGGAATTAACATTTCAGTATTCCGGTGTACCCACCAGGGGGTGGGTGCTGAACACACACCTGTTTAAGCTGACTCATCAAGGAGTCGGTGTTGGGATAAAGCACATGTCTGTCGTCCTCATCCTTCTTTCTCTTTTTGGAGCGAGGCGCTGGCTTCTCCCCGCTCTTCGGCGCTCGCTTGTTCCGTTGTTTCTTCTTGTCCTGCTCCTGGTCTGTGCGCTGCAGCCCAGGTGCTTGCTGTTTCAGGTTTCCTTGCATTTTGTTGTCTGCAGTCGGCTGTTACAGGGGTGGAGAAAGGACAGTTAGTATCAACTCATTTATAGGCTTGACCTTGCCTCAAAGTGGATGCAGGACTGAAGTAGAGGTTTTCATGGATTCATCATTAACCCTTTTCAGTCAATTTATTTTGCGGCTGTCAGGCTGGTCCAGTCCAATTAATTTTTGTGAACAAAATTAAATTTCAGACCACGTGTTGTTCAAATTGAAATAGTGACTATTTGCTTAAAAAAATGGCAGAGAGTACTTCTAAAGACCTTGACAACAGGGCAGCTGGAATGTATGCCCAACATCTCATAATATCTCAGAATAAACAAATACAAGATTGCAGCTTAACCCTAACATTTGCTCATCTGTGCTTTTCCCTGCACCTTAGTACTACGCGTTTATTGGATCATCTCAGTCGCAAGTTGTGCCCCCCCCCGGGATTTCTTTTAAACTATCAGAAATGTTGTTTTTTCTTCAGCCAACAAATAAAATAAAATTACACCTAAATAAAACAGTATCGTGTAAGTAACTTTTGTTAGTCTGAAGCCTGAAAGCTTGTAGTATGATAGAAAATATCAAGATTAAATCCCCAATTTGAGTACAGGGTCTTCTTGTAAATTAACCGTCGCCATGCCAGGAAGCAGCTTTAGAAAGAAAAAACCCAGCTAATTTGGCAGAAGGTTTTCAAAAGGACTACACACAGTAGAACTACAGCTTCTTATTCAAAAGTGTAACAGTTTGGAAAACAAAAATGTCAGATTTTCTGAAGCTACTTACCACAGCCCCTTCAGTGTTGTTTTGCTTCTGTAGCAATGTGCTCTGTGCTGCTCCCTCCTCCTCCTCCTCCTCCTCTGAGCGCTGCTGGGGAAGCAGGGAGGGGGTGTTTTTGTTCTTTAGCAGGTGTTTCAGCAGCTCATTTCCTGACTCCAGTTTTCCCCCGGTTCCACTCACACTGTGGGCAGGGCTATGGCCAGTCCCCTCCTTACCTTCCAGCTTTACAATCTCCGATGCCTCCACCTTTGACTCCCTTGGGCCACGGCACTCTGTGGCTTCCATCTGTTCCAGCTTGATCTCATGCAGCAGCTTGGCTGGCTCCACTAGTTGGTTTGTTTCTGAGCCGATACTGGACTGCCGGCCCACAGCCTGCTGGTGTGTGGTGTTGCCATTGCTGCTGCTTGCTGGCAGCTGTCGCTCCAGCTCAGTGGGCAGCTGGCTTACACCAGACCTGGGAGTGGAGGATCCTGCTAAAAACTCAGCTGTCTCCGGCTCACCCTTGTTGTAGGCCAAGGAATCGGAGGCCGCAATCCTCGTGGGCGTGGAAGCCGTGTCCGAGACGCTCGGAGTCAGAGGGGCGGTGAGGTCTGAATGGGGCGTGGAGGGAGCCTTCACAGAGTCTGCATCGTCCTCCTTCCTCTTCTTTCTGTTCCTTTTCTTTTTCCCTTTCTCTTCAGGGATTATATTAGAGTACAGCTGTATGAGGGACTGGCCCGAGCCTGGGTAACTGGGAGGAAGGGGCGTTACTGGTTCCATACCAAAGGGAGGTCCTTCACCTGTGCCATGGGACATGGCGGGCATGAAGGCTGGAGGCCTGGGCTGACCCGGGACAAAGTTAGCTCCTTGAATTCCCTGGTTTAATGGCCGGAAATCGGGCCCACCAACAGGCATGTCAGGGGGGCCAAATGGTCCATTACCCATGATGTGTCTTCGCTCATTGCCCTGCGAGAACGGGGTGCTAGGAGATGGGCTTATAAAGCCTTGCTGCATGCTCTGCTGTTGGGGAAACATTTGACCCATTTGCTGTTGAGTAGGCAGCTGCTGCTGTTGCAGCCTCTGCATGAAGTCATGAGGCAGTTCCGAGTTGAAGTATGGCATTTGGGAAAGGGAGGCTCTGCTCATCTCTGGGCCCACAATGCCTTGCTGTTGCTGCTGCTGCTGCTGCTGCTGCTCCAGCTCCAGTCTCTGCTGTAGAGCCCTCTGCCTCTCCACCTCCTGCATGAGCTGGATCCTCTGCCTCTCCTGCTGCTCTCTCAAACGCTCTTTCCGCTCCCTCTCTTGGAAACCCTCGCTGAAGGGGTTATTGTCATCAAATTTCACATGGGCTCCATTCCCTGCAGTGGATGTCTCTGCTGCTGCTACTGCCTGGGGTGTATTCTCCCGTGGCAGAAGAGCCTGTGCAGGATTAACAGGTACATGGGAGGGCAATTGAGACTGCATCCTCAGCCCGGCCATTGGGACGGGAGCCCCAGGGTGCCAACCTGGCACACCGGGCATAAGAGGGGGGATGGGATGCCCTGGAACAGGACCGAGATGTTGCTCCATCTGCTGAGCCAATATGGGGAAGTTCTGCTGGGTCATGACTGGTGGAGGACCTCCGGGTACCATTGGAGCTTGGGACTGCACCCCTTGGATAAGTGCAGGCGCCCCTGTGCCTTGCTGCTGCTGTTTAATCCGATACTCTTCAATCAGTTCAGCATGCTCTTTCTGCTGCTTCCGGATCTAAAGGTACAAAGAAATGACTAAGAAATGCCATAATAATGCAATGAATTAGAATTAGATTTATTGTGAAGTACCTTATCTACAACACACAGTGTTTGGATAGATGTATTTTTCATATAACAGGACCTAATACTGTAAACTTCAAGGAAAAAAATCAACAGGAAAAAAATGTCCCACCGTCACCTGCTGGAGTTGTCTTAGTGAATAAGAGTATACAGTAGGTATGAAGCAGCTAGCTGGAAAGTTACCTGCTGGAGTTGTGTCTTAGTGAATAAGAGTATACAGTAGGTATGAAGCAGCTAGCTGGAAAGTTACCTGCTGGAGTTGTCTTAGTGAATAAGAGTATACAGTAGGTATACAGCAGCTAGCTGAAAAGTTACCTGCTGGAGTTGTGTCTTAGTGAATAAGAGTATACAGTAGGTATGAAGCAGCTAGCTGGAAAGTTACCTGCTGGAGTTGTCTTAGTGAATAAGAGTATACAGTAGGTATGAAGCAGCTAGCTGGAAAGTTACCTGCTGGAGTTGTCTTAGTGAATAAGAGCATACAGTAGGTATGAAGCAGCTAGCTGGAAAGTTACCTGCTGGAGTTGTGTCTTAGTGAATAAGAGTATACAGTAGGTATGAAGCAGCTAGCTGGAAAGTTACCTGCTGGAGTTGTGTCTTAGTGAATAAGAGCATACAGTAGGTATGAAGCAGCTAGCTGGAAAGTTACCTGCTCGAGCTGTTTCTGGACCACGCTCTGCTGCTCAGTAACATGCTTGAGTTGCTCTGCATCGTCTTCAGGGAATTCTCGTCCTGCTTTTTTGGCAGTGCGCTGCTTGGCTGAGAGTGCCTTTTTTGACTTCCTGTGCACTCCGATTTGTTCTTCCAGAAACTTCTGCTGCATCTGGAGAAGCTGCTGTGTGTCTTGGAGCCACTCCTCATACTGCTTCTTCTGGGCATCATCTACAAAACAAACAGCACAAGTATTAAACAAGAGCATTAGGAATTATAGGCAGTTTACTTTGCAGATGCCCCAAATTTCTCAAAACACACATTGTAACCACCCCTGCCTACTAAGAGGAATGAGCAGCATGCTTTAAAATGAGCAAGTTCACCTGGAGTCCACACTGCTATTGCTAAAAATATTGACCAACACAGTAAATCAAGATTAGGAGTCTGAATGCTATTTAGATATAATGCTTATTTAAAAACCATGTCAAATAAGAGGGACTTGGTAAAATAAAATAAAAAGGCAAACTGCAAAATGTCATTTATTACACCTACAGATATACATTCGGAAACTACAGTAAGTTGTACAGAATTCATCCAGTTGGATTGGGTAGTCCTTACTGTTTCAATACTAGTAAACTAGATTGTAATTGAATGAAAAACTAACAAGCACCCCTTTTTTAATTCTACACATTTTATTTTTTAAATGTTTAAAGTTTGTGCCGTTCCAGTATGTTTAACACACTTTTGTTAAGGGATAGTGTATTTGAAAACAAACACTAAGGGCACTTAAAGGCTTTTGATGCCATGGCAACTACACTCAGTTATTTCTATTTAAATCTATGAATGTGCTTGTGATGTCATTTACTACATAGCTAATGATATAATGATCCACTATTCACTTCTATGTTAACCTTCAGGAGCCCATTTACTTCATTTCAGAAGATATCTTGAAAGGTAGTATAAAGCTGCATACTTACTGACAAACCCAGGATCAAAACTGGGAGGGTTAGGCCTTGCCATCTGTGGTGCTAACTTGCCATCCTGCAATGCATTTTAAAAATGAAGACACCTTAAAGGAAGACTGAACACAGCTAATTTACCATGACCTGACTGAAACTGAACAAAATGTGAAGTTACCGGTCCAATGGCTTGCTGAGGAACTGACACCCCTTCACCCACTTCTGGTTCAGGCATTTGTTGACCCACAAACTGAAACCTGGAAAAAATGACAGGCGCAGTAAGTTCTGGGAAACTGCAACTTTACTGTGGACTTTCCAACCCACAAAACAGAGGAAAATGTGCAGAGAGTCCACTGTCTGAGGAACTAGCTGACTAAACTGTCTTCTGCATTTATACACATGATCAAGTGTATTGCTAGGAAGGGCTGCCTGAACCATGACAGGTTACTAATGCTGTTCTTGATTTCTGTTTGCAAGTTTTTGTGCTTCTAGTTTTCCGTACCTGTTCATGACCATTGAAGGCATCCCCATACTGTTCTGAACCATGACTTTGTTGATTCCTTTCAGAGCTACCATCTTTGCTTTCATTATTGGATCTGTAATGGCATCAAAGTCTAAAAAGCAATACAATAAAATAAAAGATGAAGACAGCAATCACAAACAGTATGTTAAAGCAATTTTTCATAAACAGTGAAAAAAAATTAAGCTTGATGTGCAAGTTGTTTTTTGGTGACTTTTTTGTTACAAATTAAAATTAGAGGAACAGAAAATACTATTAACAAAAAAAAAAAAAAATCTAAACAAAAACATAGTATACAATAAACTTTGCTCTTATGTTGCCCTCTTCAAGTGACCATCAAAAGGAGCAGAAATACAAGGTGATTTAGCCAAACTGTGCCTGGAGGCAACCAACAGCACCTCTGTCTTTTGTGGATTCATTTTCAGAAAATTAGCAGTCCTCCATGCTTGGATCTCACTCAAACACTGAGACAGCACAGTAGCTGCCACTTCTGATGTAGTGGGAAATGAACAGTATGTGTGTGTGTCATCAGCATAGCAGTGAAATCAAGTGTTGTACTTAGCAATGATGGATGCACAGGGGAGCATATCTGCACTAAACAGAGCCTTGTTGTGCTCCGTACTTCACATCACCAGTTCCAGAAAATGAATGAAATTAAAAAAATGAAACAAATTGGTGCCGGTGTGATAAATGAGCAAAACCACTCCAAGGCAATGCCCCCCATTCCAGTAAGATTATGCATTCTCTCCAATAAGATTCTGTGGTCTACAGTAGCAAAAGCGGCCGAAAGATCCAGTAAAACTAAATAGATAATTGACCAGAATCAGCAGACCGAAGGAGGCCATTACAGACCCTTACTAACGCAGTCTCTGTGCTATGTCCTGAATGGAAGCCAGACTGAAACTTCGGAAGCACAATCTAAGGCAACTTGGATCTGTAATTGAATGGTCCGTAACTCTATGACATGGATCTGATGTGGTCTGTATTATTGAAATGGGCAGAAGTAAAAATGAAGTGGCAATAAAACTCTTACTGGGCAACACCATCATAAGCACTGTGCAAGTATTTAATCCTGGAAAAATTACATTTCATTGCATATATGAAGCTTACCAATGTTGGGGAAGAATGAATCGCTGGATCGCTGGCGTATCATGGCTTGCATTTGTCTCTGTTGCTGCTGTTCCTGTCTCTCCTGATCTAGCAGGTCTTGCAAAAGAAGAGGCTGCTCATCAAGGAGCAATGGCCTCTCTCTGTTCTGCTGACTCAAAGCCTGAGAAATCAATGCCTGTTCTGTGGCCGACATGCCATTGGGTTCTGACTGATTCACCATGGGGATATGTGGGTCTATCTGCTGCTCAGCACTAAAATTGTGTCCCTGAATGAAGTTTGGATTGACTGGTGGCGGTGCTCCCTGGGAGAAGGTGTGGTCCATTATTTCATCCATCGATACATTGGGGTTTGCAGCACGTTCTTCCATTTGCCCCAGTGTCATCAAGCCATTGGGATTTTGGGGCATGCCTGTCATATGTTTCTGATGGGCAGGAGACATGCTTTGTGTTGGAGAACCTAAAGGCCCAAGCTCAGTGTTATCAACTTTATCTTTAGTTAGCATGCTGGGGAGCACCGGAGTCGAACCAGCCAGGGTGCCAGTACTTGACGGGGCAGATGCCTCTGACAGGCTGGGGCTGCCTCCAGTATTTTCTTGGCTTCTAGTATTCCTCTCTTCAGACTGATCTTTGTCAGTGGGTGGATGGGCATGTGCATGCGCTTCAGTTTTTATGGTATGCTCTGAAGAAGGAGGATCAGTGTTCTCATTAGAAGTGCTGCTCTCCTGTTTTACATCTTGCAATCTTTCTGGTGTTTTCTCCAATTTTAATTTCATTCCTGAAGTAGCTTCCTTCTTTGGGGACACATCAGCAGAATTTGTATTTACATCTTTACTCTTGGTTTTCTGTTCCTCTACAGCCTCTGGGTGGTCCTCTATTGGATCACTAAGATCAAGTTCTTCATTAAACATATCCTTCTTGTCTCCCAAATCAAGTTCAGGATCTGTATATGCAATAATATCAAACTTTCCTGACCGTAAGAAGTCATCAAGATGAAGGTCATTGGTTTCCAGATCCAAATCATCTCCTTTTCCATCCTCTGGGTCTAGATTGAGGTTTTCAAGATCTTCGTCGTCCAAGTCTTTAACCTCCACATCATCCAGATCTTTGACGGCAGAGTCATCAGGGTCAAGTTTCTCTGCAATTACATCTTGGCTAGCAAGTGGAAGCTCCTCAGTGGATTCTGCAGATGTTGAAGGAAAATAATCTAAAGGAGCAACACCGAATGTCTCGCTGGTTACCGGATGACTCAAAGAACGCATTAACGGGGCGTGTGGATGACCAGTATGTGCTTGCATCTGGTTCTGGGGAATATGTTCAAAGCTGGTAGACATCTGCGCATGGCTGACCATTCCTGGACGCTGATTCATCGTTGGTTCCATTAGTCTTGAGCCCTGATTTCCAGGAAACCCCATCTCCTGTCCAGTCATAAACCCTCCAGTTCTCTGGGAAGATGGATCCATAACATTTTCTTGTGCCATGAGAGAAGGTCCAAATTGAAGCCTCAGCCTGCTTTCAGGAGCCCTGTGCCGTAGTTCTATGAAGGGCTGCCCCATGATATTGTGTTGTTGCATCTGCATGCCCCTAGGAGGAAAATGCTGGTGGAGTCCAATTGGATTGCCCATAGGTCGTGGGAGGTCCACAGATAAAGATCTCCTCAGCTGCTGTGGAAAGCCTGGCATTGAGCCTTGCATTTGATTTGAGGGGCTGAGAAATCGTTCTTGACTAGGAATAGGACCCTGTCCACTGTGTGGGTATCCAAACCTGAAATGGGTAAAGACACAGTTAGCTTTGAAAAATAGGTTGGCTTAAAGAGAGTATGGAAAATGACATGAATAGTTAGAGCAGATCTAAGCGAAATCCCTGATCTGCTCCTTGTGAAACATATTTTGTTTACAACTGTTATATTTTTCTTCTCAAAATGTAATTTTATCCCGACTATCATACCTTGGTCTCATGCCCATTCCAGTAACATCTCCTGTAAACGGGGGTCTATTAAACAGTCTATCTCTGGGAAAGGATCCTCGGGGATCACTGGGGAAAGGTCCTGGAAACCTCTGGGCTCCTGGTGGAATCAGCGGCCCCCTTATTGTCCCGGGGTAAGGAGGAGGGGGTCTGTTGAACAGCTCGTTGGGACGATTTGGGTCTTCCTGTGACCAGTGTCGAGGAGTTCCTGGTGCTGCAGACAGTGCAGGGTCCTGCAGGCCTTTCTCTTGACGGACAGCAATCTTTTGCTGCTGCTGTCTCAGAATTATTTCCCGTAACCTGAGCCGCTGAAACAATAAGAACATTGCTGAAATGTGAATCAGCGTGCATTATTATTTGTATTTTACCCCACTATGAACAAATACTGGGGGGTACAAAATAAAACATCTATACATTACATTTCCAAGTTATTTTATACAAATGGCAGAACCACAATCACGAATACTGATATCAGACAGAATTTGTGATTGAGAAATAAAAGAAATCAGGAGTTGTGAAATTAGCGGTTTGTTCTAGAAACCAAGAACGAAACACTAAGATCAAAAACAAACCCCATCCAGCATTAAACATGGGAACAAGCAGAGTTCCAATAAATAGCAAGGCATTAGATGGTATCAATTGAGGTAGATCATTTTAAACCGCTGCAATCATGTTCAAAAACCATTTTCATCCAATACATCATCACAGTAGTGCTTGTTTATCAAAATAAATTAAACAATAATAAAAAGCTCCTCATGACCCAGTCTTGTGGTTATGTGTCTCACTTTACAGAACTCTAGAACTCTCACCTGTCTCAGCTTCTCTTCGGTGTCTCCTTGTGATACATGCATATTGTTCTGTGCTTCACTGGTCACTCCTGCTGCCACTGAACCTGCCATATTTAGGGTTGAAGAAACTCCAAAGTTCCCCTCCTTTCCTGTTCCGTGCTGCTCTGTAATGTCGCGAACCAGACGTCCATCATCAAATACACCACCAGACTGTGACTGAGGGGTCATTGGAGGCTGCTCACACAGATCGTGAATAGATGTTTGATTCAGTTGATCAGGCTGAGTGAAGGGTTCTTCGGTCATTCCAGACAGTTTTGAAGTTTGAGAGCACGGGTCTGACGGGCACACAAATGTCTCCTGCGTGCCTGCAGCTCTGTTCTGGGGTGCCGGCGAGAAAGGACCTTGATTTGGCATCAACCCAGGCCTTGTGACCACTGGTCTGTTAATGGTTTCCGAGGTCCCGGGCCTTGGTGTGCCTGGTGGACAGGAAAAGGAGTCGTTCATTACTGGTCTCAGGGTTCCCGGTGACTGGGAATAGGGGTCGTTCATTACTGGTCTCAGGGTTCCCGGTGACTGGGAATAGGGGTCGTTCATTACTGGTCTCGGGGTTCCCGGTGGCTGGGAATAGGGGTCGTTCATTACTGGTCTTGGGGTTCCCGGTGGCTGGGAATAGGGGTCATTCGTTACTGGTCTCAGCGCTCCCGGGGGCCGGGAAAAGGGTTCGTTCGTTACTGGTCTCGGGGCTCCCAGTGGCTGGGAAAAGGGTTCATTCATTACTGGTCTCGGGGTTCCCGGTGGCTGAGAGTAGGGGTCGTTCATTGCTGGTCTCGGGGTTCCCGGTGGCTGGGAATAGGGGTCGTTCGTTACTGGTCTCGGGGTTCCCGGTGGCTGGGAATAGGGGTCGTTCGTTACTGGTCTCGGGGTTCCCGGTGGCTGGGAATAGGGGTCGTTCGTTACTGGTCTCGGGGTTCCCGGTGGCTGGGAATAGGAGTCGTTCGTTACTGGTCTCGGGGTACCCGGTGGCTGGGAATAGGGGTCATTCGTTACTGGTCTCGGGGTTCCCGGTGGCTGGGAATAGGGGTCGTTCATTACAGATCTCGGGGTTCCCGGTGGCTGGGAATAGGAGTCGTTCGTTACTGGTCTCGGGGTACCCTGTGGCTGGGAATAGGGGTCGTTCGTTATTGGTCTCGGGGTACCCGGTGGCTGGGAATAGGGGTCGTTCATTACAGATCTCGGGGTTCCCGGTGGCTGGGAATAGGGGTCGTTCGTTACTGGTCTCGAGGTTCCCGTTGGCTGGGAATAGGGGTCGTTCATTACAAGTCTCGGGGCTCCCGGTGACTGGGAATAGGGATTGTTCATTACTGGTCTTGGGGTGCCTGGTGGCTGTGCATACGGATCAGAATAACTCTGATGGACTGGAGACTGTGCAAACCTCTCTCCCATCCCAGGTCTGGGGGTAGAATGGGATTGAGAATAGGGATCTGCAGACTGCAGAGGAGCAGGCCCAGGAGTTAAAGGTGCCTGAGCATATAGATCCTGAGATGGTGGTCTTGCTATGGGTCCAGGCTGTGAAAAGGGGTCCCTCTGGGACTGACGGCTCATCCTGGGAGGGTGCGAAAAGTTGTCGTTCATCGCGAGACGAGGAGTTAGCGGAGGTTTGGCAAAAGGGTCGTTCATCTGGTTTTGGGAAAATCCATCTGCTGGCCTTGGCGTGAGCACAGGACGTTGGTATGGATCCACTGACATGCGCCGGAGAGCTGAAGACATAGCAGGGTAGGGGTCTTGCAGTGACTGTGAGGGAGGCATTGGGGCTTTAAACAAGGAGACTGAACCAGACTCGTTACTTCCGGGAATGGGAGTCAGCAGCGGCCTTGTGTATGGATCTGACAGGATCATCCTGCTATGGGACATCTGCATCCTTTGGTAAACTTCAGCTGGAAGACCTGGCCTAGCAAATGTATCACCACTGGCTGTGGATCCAAGTGGAAGTTTCCCAGATTGCTCTGCACTACCAACTGTCCTTGGTGGCCCCATGGGCTTAGCAAAGAGATCTGCAGATAGGACTGGCCTGGGGGTGTCTGGAGGCTTTGCGTAGGGATCGTTATTGATAGAAGATGGAGATCCAAAAGACTCGTGACCAGGAGAAGGCCTGTTCCTTTCCTGCTGCTCAGCTCCCAGTCTGGTTCCGGCTGGTGGAGGAGTGCAGGGGTCGATGGACTTCCTCCGGGGGGGATGTGACCCCACTGCAGGTGGCCTAGGTGTTCCAACCATTTTGGCGTATGGATCCCATGGGGATGATGGCCTTGAGTTCGAGGCCCCAGGAGAAAACATCTGTGGGGACTGTGGTTGTGCAGGCTGAGCCTGGGAAAAGGGGTCTTGCACTGGCATCCGTGTAGGTGTAGGAGGTGGGGCTTGGGGTCTAAGAAAGACATCATTAGAGGATGATGCTGTAGGAGTGCCAGGTGGCTGCGGTATCGCAAATCCATCTTTGGGCATCGTCTCTTGTGCTGGGGACGTGTTTCCATTGCTTGGTTGGGGAGTCAGAGGACTCTGATTCCCGCTGTTGGGAGAATCGCTGCCCGACTGACCGCTGGACTGCTGCTGCTGCAGTTGCTGTTGCTGCTCACTTTTAACTTGCTCCAGTTTCTGCGTTGCTTCTATCTTGGCTTGCTGCTTATTTTTTTGCCTCAGCTGCTGTTAAGGTGTAAAAACAAAAATACATAAAACAAACACATGCTTATATACTAGCCAATTTATTCACATGATTTGGCACTACTGTAGACTTTGAACCTGGCCAGGCAACAGCAACGATACTGACAAGCAAAGACAGCTTCTGACCAACTGCTGCTTGTTTTATTTTAAAATGAAAGCCTCAGCCTGCTACAATAATTATTTTTCAAAAAGCAAAGTGTTAACTGCACTTGCAGTCCTGAAATGGGACAGACGTTAAACAGAATTGCCAGTTATTTTCTTACACCCTGTACATTTGTTTTATTAGCTCTTGGTAGCCAAACTCCACTTGCTGCGGATCACACCAGAATAATTTTCCACATCCTGCTGCTTTTGTTGGCAAGCCCCCCCTCCCTCCAAAAAAGCGTGAGTGTTATTTATCTGACATTTAATTACTCTGAATCTTTCCTTGCCACATTAACAAAATACAAACATGTGCAGACCACTTAAACTGAGCCCATGAGGTAGTCTAGGCAGTTTTACACAAAACAGCCAAAGAATACAATACATAACTAGAAAAAATGTATATGGCATTTAAATACGTAGCTCTGCTTTGTACAGAAAAGCCATTCTAAATAAGCATGTTATCATGCCTGCTTGCATGTCTGCTTGCTGCTGTAGGGGTCAATGAAGGTTAAATGAATATTGTGAGCACTCTTGAGAACACTGTGTTCAAGCTCAGCTACAAGGTGAGAGGATGTCTTCAATCTCAGCCATCTCAGGACACAGAGGAACAAGGAAATGATAAAGTGGGCTACATTGGACCTTGTGTAGAAGAGATGTGTATGAGTCTGGAACCATGAAATTGACAGTGCTTTGATATTGTTAGGAAAACAGAGTGTAAGCAGAGCTCACAAAGTTCAGCTTCACACCCCCACATTTAAGCAAGATATATAAGACAGGCACTTGAGAATGTGAGTGAGACAAGCTCCCTGAATCCTCTCCTGATGAGAGACCCTCTCCGTACCTGAGCTACCTCCCAGAACGTGATGTAACTGATCACTGTCAGACTGTTGTTTATAACTCGGTGCTACACTGTTGTGTCTAACGTTAATGTTTAAGCTATATGCGTGTAACTTCTGAATACATGAATCAATAAATGGAAACTTACTAACAGGGCAATTGGTATTTTGAGCACTCATTTTCAGACATAAATGTGTCTCCTTACACTGCCTTCCTATACTGAGATGATAGGACTCTCAGACTGTGAAAATGGAAGACTGCTTTCACTCTAAAGCTACTGCAACAACAGATCTAACGCAAGCATTGATATGATCCTTACCTGTCTGAATTTCCATTCCTGCTCATGTTCCGATTCCTTAGGCTTCAGCGGATCTTTAAACAGAAGATCTGACTCTATAGGGATGTTGGGATCAATAATTTCTTGATGGTGCTGCTGTCTTTTAATGGTATCATTGGACATTTGGACCTTATTTATGCGCAGGGCAGCCCGATTATCTCTGGCTTTTTGCTGTACAAAAGAAAAAGTAGATCATTTATTTGGTGTGAGATTCTATTTGGTGCAATCGGGACATCCCACAAAGCAGACCGGCTAATAACAAGCTGGATATGAAGGCCTCCATGTGTCTCCTGACCATACTCTCCCTTGATGAATGCCACTATGAGCTGTAATCCTAGTATTCACTGTGAGCTGTAATCCTAGTATTCACTGCGAGCTGTAATCCTTCTAGTATTCACTGCGAGCTGTAATCCTTCTAGTATTCACTGCGAGCTGTAATCCTTCTAGTATTCACTGCGAGCTGTAATCCTACTATTCACTGCGAGCTGTAATCCTTCTAGTATTCACTGCGAGCTGTAATCCTTCTAGTATTCACTGCGGGCTGTAATCCTTCTAGTATTCACTGCGGGCTGTAATCCTAGTATTCACTGCGAGCTGTAATCCTAGTATTCACTGCGAGCTGTAATCCTAGTGTTCACTGCGAGCTGTAATCCTAGTGTTCACTGCGAGCTGTAATCTTAGTGTTCACTGCGAGCTGTAATCCTTCTAGTATTCACTGCGAGCTGTAATCCTAGTGTTCACTGCGAGCTGTAATCCTAGTGTTCACTGTGAGCTGTAATCCTAGTGTTCACTGCGAGCTGTAATCCTAGTGTTCACTGCGAGCTGTAATTCTAGTGTTCACTGCGAGCTGTAATCCTAGTGTTCACTGCGAGCTGTAATCCTTCTAGTATTCACTGCGAGCTGTAATCCTACTATTCACTGCGAGCTGTAATCCTTCTAGTATTCACTGCGAGCTGTAATCCTAGTGTTCACTGCGAGCTGTAATCCTAGTGTTCACTGCGAGCTGTAATCCTAGTGTTCACTGCGAGCTGTAATCCTAGTGTTCACTGTGAGCTGTAATCCTAGTGTTCACTGTGAGCTGTAATCCTAGTGTTCACTGCGAGCTGTAATCCTAGTGTTCACTGCGAGCTGTAATCCTAGTGTTCACTGCGAGCTGTAATCCTTCTAGTATTCACTGCGAGCTGTAATCCTACTATTCACTGCGAGCTGTAATCCTTCTAGTATTCACTGCGAGCTGTAATCCTAGTGTTCACTGCGAGCTGTAATCCTAGTGTTCACTGCGAGCTGTAATCCTAGTGTTCACTGTGAGCTGTAATCCTAGTGTTCACTGCGAGCTGTAATCCTTCTAGTATTCACTGCGAGCTGTAATCCTTCTAGTATTCACTGCGAGCTGTAATCCTAGTATTCACTGCGAGCTGTAATCCTTCTAGTATTCACTGCGAGCTGTAATCCTAGTATTCACTGCGAGCTGTAATCCTTCTAGTATTCACTGTGAGCTGTAACCCTTCTAGTATTCACTGTGAGCTGTAACCCTTCTAGTATTCACTGTGAGCTGTAATTCTAGTATTCACTGCGAGCTGTAATCCTAGTATTCACTGCGAGCTGTAACCCTTCTAGTATTCACTGCGAGCTGTAACCCTTCTAGTAGTATCACTGCGAGCTGTAATCCTAGTATTCACTGCGAGCTGTAATCCTAGTATTCACTGCGAGCTGTAATCCTAGTGTTCACTGCGAGCTGTAATCCTAGTGTTCACTGCGAGCTGTAATCCTAGTATTCACTGCGAGCTGTAATCCTAGTATTCACTGCGAGCTGTAATCCTTCTAGTATTCACTGCGAGCTGTAATCCTTCTAGTATTCACTGCGAGCTGTAATCCTAGTATTCACTGCGAGCTGTAATCCTAGTATTCACTGCAAGCTGTAATCCTAGTATTCACTGCGAGTTGTAATCCTAGTATTCACTGCGAGCTGTAATCCTAGTATTCACTGTGAGCTGTAATCCTTCTAGTATTCACTGTGAGCTGTAATCCTAGTATTCACTGCGAGCTGTAATCCTTCTAGTATTCACTGCGAGCTGTAATCCTTCTAGTATTCACTGCGAGCTGTAATCCTTCTAGTATTCACTGCGAGCTGTAATCCTAGTATTCACTGTGAGCTGTAATCCTAGTATTCACTGTGAGCTGTAATCCTAGTATTCACTGTGAGCTGTAATCCTAGTATTCACTGCGAGCTGTAATCCTTCTAGTATTCACTGCGAGCTGTAATCCTAGTATTCACTGCGAGCTGTAATCCTAGTATTCACTGTGAGCTGTAATCCTAGTATTCACTGTGAGCTGTAATCCTAGTATTCACTGTGAGCTGTAATCCTTCTAGTATTCACTGTGAGCTGTAACCCTTCTAGTATTCACTGTGAGCTGTAATCCTAGTATTCACTGTGAGCTGTAATCCTAGTATTCACTGTGAGCTGTAATCCTTCTAGTATTCACTGTGAGCTGTAATCCTAGTATTCACTGTGAGCTGTAATCCTAGTATTCACTGTGAGCTGTAATCCTAGTATTCACTGTGAGCTGTAATCCTAGTATTCACTGTGAGCTGTAATCCTAGTATTCACTGTGAGCTGTAATCCTAGTATTCACTGTGAGCTGTAACCCTTCTGGTATTCACTGTGAGCTGTAATCCTAGTATTCACTGTGAGCTGTAATCCTAGTATTCACTGTGAGCTGTAATCCTAGTATTCACTGCGAGCTGTAATCCTAGTATTCACTGTGAGCTGTAATCCTAGTATTCACTGTGAGCTGTAATCCTAGTATTCACTGTGAGCTGTAATCCTAGTATTCACTGTGAGCTGTAATCCTAGTATTCACTGTGAGCTGTAATCCTAGTATTCACTGTGAGCTGTAATCCTAGTATTCACTGTGAGCTGTAATCCTAGTATTCACTGTGAGCTGTAATCCTAGTATTCACTGCGAGCTGTAATCCTAGTATTCACTGTGAGCTGTAATCCTAGTATTCACTGTGAGCTGTAATCCTAGTATTCACTGTGAGCTGTAATCCTAGTATTCACTGTGAGCTGTAATCCTAGTATTCACTGTGAGCTGTAATCCTAGTATTCACTGTGAGCTGTAATCCTAGTATTCACTGTGAGCTGTAATCCTAGTATTCACTGTGAGCTGTAATCCTAGTATTCACTGTGAGCTGTAATCCTAGTATTCACTGCGAGCTGTAATCCTAGTATTCACTGTGAGCTGTAATCCTAGTATTCACTGTGAGCTGTAATCCTAGTATTCACTGTAAGCTGTAATCCTAGCATTCATTGCGAGCTGTAATCCTAGTATTCACTGTGAGCTGTAATCCTAGTATTCACTGTGAGCTGTAATCCTAGTATTCACTGTGAGCTGTAATCCTAGTATTCACTGCGAGCTGTAATCCTAGTATTCACTGTGAGCTGTAATCCTAGTATTCACTGTGAGCTGTAATCCTAGTATTCACTGTGAGCTGTAATCCTAGTATTCACTGTGAGCTGTAATCCTAGTATTCACTGCGAGCTGTAATCCTAGTATTCACTGTGAGCTGTAATCCTAGTATTCACTGTGAGCTGTAATCCTAGTATTCACTGTGAGCTGTAATCCTAGTATTCACTGTGAGCTGTAATCCTAGTATTCACTGTGAGCTGTAATCCTAGTATTCACTGTGAGCTGTGTAATCCTAGTATTCACTGTGAGCTGTAATCCTAGTATTCACTGTGAGCTGTAATCCTAGTATTCACTGTGAGCTGTAATCCTAGTATTCACTGTGAGCTGTAATTCTAGTATTCACTGTGAGCTGTAATTCTAGTATTCACTGTGAGCTGTAATCCTAGTATTCACTGTGAGCTGTAATCCTAGTATTCACTGTGAGCTGTAATCCTAGTATTCACTGTGAGCTGTAATCCTAGTATTCACTGTGAGCTGTAATCCTAGTATTCACTGTGAGCTGTAATCCTAGTATTCACTGTGAGCTGTAATCCTAGTATTCACTGTGTAAGTATTCTGTAATCCTAGTATTCACTGCGAGCTGTAATCCTAGTATTCACTGTGAGCTGTAATCCTAGTATTCACTGTGAGCTGTAATCCTAGTATTCACTGTGAGCTGTAATCCTAGTATTCACTGTGAGCTGTAATCCTAGTATTCACTGTGAGCTGTAATCCTAGTATTCACTGTGAGCTGTAATCCTAGTATTCACTGTGAGCTGTAACCCTTCTAGTATTCACTGTGAGCTGTAATCCTAGTATTCACTGTGAGCTGTAATCCTAGTATTCACTGTGAGCTGTAATCCTAGTATTCACTGTGAGCTGTAATCCTAGTATTCACTGTGAGCTGTAATCCTAGTATTCACTGTGAGCTGTAATCCTAGTATTCACTGCGAGCTGTAATCCTAGTATTCACTGCGAGCTGTAATCCTAGTATTCACTGTGAGCTGTAATCCTAGTATTCACTGCGAGCTGTAATCCTAGTATTCACTGCGAGCTGTAATCCTAGTATTCACTGTGAGCTGTAATCCTAGTATTCACTGTGAGCTGTAATCCTAGTATTCACTGTGAGCTGTAATCCTAGTATTCACTGTGAGCTGTAATCCTAGTATTCACTGTGAGCTGTAATCCTAGTATTCACTGTGAGCTGTAATCCTAGTATTCACTGTGAGCTGTAATCCTAGTATTCACTGTGAGCTGTAATCCTAGTATTCACTGTGAGCTGTAATCCTAGTATTCACTGTGAGCTGTAATCCTAGTATTCACTGTGAGCTGTAATCCTAGTATTCACTGCGAGCTGTAATCCTAGTATTCACTGTGAGCTGTAATCCTAGTATTCACTGTGAGCTGTAATCCTAGTATTCACTGTGAGCTGTAATCCTAGTATTCACTGTGAGCTGTAATCCTAGTATTCACTGCGAGCTGTAATCCTAGTATTCACTGTGAGCTGTAATCCTAGTATTCACTGTGAGCTGTAATCCTAGTATTCACTGTGAGCTGTAATCCTAGTATTCACTGTGAGCTGTAATCCTAGTATTCACTGTGAGCTGTAACCCTTCTGGTATTCACTGTGAGCTGTAATCCTAGTATTCACTGTGAGCTGTAATCCTAGTATTCACTGTGAGCTGTAATCCTAGTATTCACTGTGAGCTGTAATCCTAGTATTCACTGTGAGCTGTAATCCTAGTATTCACTGTGAGCTGTAATCCTAGTATTCACTGTGAGCTGTAATCCTAGTATTCACTGTGAGCTGTAATCCTAGTATTCACTGTGAGCTGTAATCCTAGTATTCACTGTGAGCTGTAATCCTAGTATTCACTGTGAGCTGTAATCCTTCTAGTATTCACTGTGAGCTGTAATCCTAGTATTCACTGTGAGCTGTAATCCTAGTATTCACTGCGAGCTGTAATCCTAGTATTCACTGTGAGCTGTAATCCTAGTATTCACTGTGAGCTGTAATCCTAGTATTCACTGTGAGCTGTAATCCTAGTATTCACTGTGAGCTGTAATCCTAGTATTCACTGTGAGCTGTAATCCTAGTATTCACTGTGAGCTGTAATCCTAGTATTCACTGTGAGCTGTAATCCTAGTATTCACTGTGAGCTGTAATCCTAGTATTCACTGTGAGCTGTAATCCTAGTATTCACTGTGAGCTGTAACCCTTCTGGTATTCACTGTGAGCTGTAATCCTAGTATTCACTGTGAGCTGTAATCCTAGTATTCACTGTGAGCTGTAATCCTAGTATTCACTGTGAGCTGTAATCCTAGTATTCACTGTGAGCTGTAATCCTAGTATTCACTGTGAGCTGTAATCCTAGTATTCACTGTGAGCTGTAATCCTTCTAGTATTCACTGCGAGCTGTAATCCTAGTATTCACTGTGAGCTGTAATCCTAGTATTCACTGCGAGCTGTAATCCTAGTATTCACTGTGAGCTGTAATCCTAGTATTCACTGTGAGCTGTAATCCTAGTATTCACTGTGAGCTGTAATCCTAGTATTCACTGCGAGCTGTAATCCTAGTATTCACTGCGAGCTGTAATCCTAGTATTCACTGTGAGCTGTAATCCTAGTATTCACTGTGAGCTGTAATCTAGTATTCACTGTGAGCTGTAATCCTAGTATTCACTGTGAGCTGTAATCCTAGTATTCACTGTGAGCTGTAATCCTAGTATTCACTGTGAGCTGTAATCCTACTGGTATTCACTGTGAGCTGTAATCCTAGTATTCACTGTGAGCTGTAATCCTAGTATTCACTGTGAGCTGCAACCCTTCTGGTATTCACTGTGAGCTGTAACCCTTCTAGTATTCACTGCGATCTGTAATCCTAGTATTCACTGTGAGCTGTAATCCTAGTATTCACTGTGAGCCGTAATCCTAGTATTCACTGTGAGCTGTAATCCTAGTATTCACTGTGAGCTGTAATCCTAGTGTTCACTGCGATCTGTAATCCTAGTATTCACTGCGAGCTGTAATCCTTCTAGTATTCACTGCGAGCTGTAATCCGTCTACCCCAACAGAACAACAACAACAACAACAACAACAACAACAATAATAATAATAATAATAACAATCAGCCGCTATGAAACTATGACAAGTGTATGAAGCATGTGCAGTATACACATAGGAGGAAGAAGAGGAGAGAACAGCAGCCAGCCACCACTGACTTCCTCTGGGTCCTCATTATTGGTTCATATGTTGCAATAAAAACTAATACTAAACATACAGGGCACACTTGATACAATGCACTGCTGTCCTTACAGTCTGTTTTTTCCTCTACAGCTCATCTTTATTTTTTACTTGTATTTCTTTTACTTGGTTCTTTTTTAATCAGGTACTTACCACATACGGTGCTCTTTCTTGGGAACTGGCTTTTCTCCATAGTTTTGCAATTTGCTTAACCCTTGTGGACCACTCTGAGTTAGAAGAGAAAATGAACTTCAGCCTCCATTTCAGAAATTCTACATATTACATGAACTGCTTCTCACACAATCCCTATCTTCCATGGGAACCGCCCCCACCCACCCTGCGTACAAATCTATAAATGAGATTCATTAAAACCTTAATGTATCACTGAAATCCTTGGAATTACACTACAATGCAACTTGTTATGAGTGTGATATCAGAGCAATCTTACATTGTTCTTCATATTTACTTTGAATCATTTTATGTTCCGGTCACCCAATCCTGGGGTCTTTTAAAACTCGGAAGTTTGTGTCCCTGGAGACTCAAAGGCTATCGCCAAATCTTATCTTGCATCCAAGTATATCTGGCACGCCAAAGTGTTGCAGGGTGACAAGCTGGTGTAACAGATGGGACTGGTTGTAAGACATGACTCTGATGCACATATTTCTTGGATGCAAGAAATATACAAGTAAGGAATATCAGATAAAACAAATGGGCTATTTCCTGAGCTGAGGGAACATGAAGCCGCTTCTTCAGGAACAGTGGCTTCAAACCTGGTTCCAGGATACCTAGTTTGAGGCAACTTTGCTTTATCAAACTCCTCTGATGTGCCAATGCAGTAGCCTGAAACCTAGTCTTCTGAAACCAAGTTCCAAGCTACAAAGTGGATTCCGGCTCCCTCAGCGTTACATCCACCAGAGTGTTGTGTTTGAGTCACCAGGAAGTGATGTGATGGACTTGAAAGCTAAAATGATAATGTTACACTAAATAGGAATATAAGTGATACTCCATGCCATACCAAGCTGCTCCTTCAAAGAGATGCAGTGATTTCAACAGTATATTATAGAAGTAATCCAAAATGCAATGCGTCTTACATGAATGAACCCAACCAACCTACGCTACAACTGCGCTAGTCTTACTAAATAGACAGAAAGCACGTAGAAACAGATCTGCTCACTGAGGGAAAAAAAACACATCGAAATGCACTGATATTATATTTAAAAACAAAAAGATCTGAAACTTCAATGCTTATAAAAAGAAAGTGGGACCTCAGCCCAGAAGCTGCGTCGACTTACCAGGAAAATCCTCCTTGAGGCTGGGGAAGTTCATGTTGGTGTACAGCACAGGGGCCACTGTTGCCATCTCACCCAGGGTCTCCTCCTTCTCCCACTTGAGAGTGCTCCTCTGGGCGTTGGACATGGTGTCTGCCTCCGGCTCCAGCACAGGAGCTGGGGCAGCCCAGGAGCCAGCTGCTTCGTTCACCAGCTCATTAAACTGAGGCTTTTTGTCCCTGAAAGCCAGAATTTGGTGACTTTGTGAGCGAGGTTCTGAGGCACGCAGTTTCACAGCATGGGAGTTGAGAAATGATTTACAGGGTTAAAATAACTTGGAGGAAAAACACTAGGAATACCCGGGTCTCCTCTACCTAGCACTGTTTTGGCTAAAACTAAAACAAATTGTACCTGAAATATTAGTTTCATGAATCCTGCAGCAGACATGTGCCACAACACTGAGTGCTAGGGTAACATGCTTTTTACTTGTAGTTAGGAGTGCTATTAACGGTTCTACAGGGGTGACAGTAACGACTAAACCCAACTTGTAATGTTTCATCAGCGTACGGATCTGGACAGAATGAAAATGACAACTGGGCAATGCTCCGTTCAACTGACATAACTGACAGTATCTCACAGCAGTGGAATGGGTGTGCCGTCCCCATCTCTGGTGGAGGGCTGATTCAGCTGTAAAATAAAAGGGCGTCGGCCCACATGCCCACCTGCAGGAGTCTGTGAAAGGAGCCCGATGGATGGGAGAGAAGGTGCTGGGTGTGCAGGGCCCTGGTCCTGGAGGAACTCGTGGAGATGGAAAATGGGGGGTTGGCCCCATAAGGCCGTTCATTAAAGGCATTCTTGGGAACAGGCCATCTCCTACAAGAAAATTAATGAATGTAAAAAAGATTTCTTTCATCTCCAAAATCTGCTGTTATTTTAGTTTAGACCAGCCAAAAGGGCTCTTTGTATTCTGGATCCTTTTGTCAACAGCACAGCAGAGATATGGTCTGGTGGCTTTACTCAATTGACTACTTCAAACAAACTGAATCAGAACTACAGAGTTATAATCATTTACCATATGTTGCATTTAAAAGGTAGCACTGAAATTACACACACACACACACACACATATATATATATATATATATATATATATATATATATATATATATATATATATATATATATATATATATACACACACACACACACACACACACACACATACACAGTGCCTTGCAAAATTATTCAGACCCCTGACCAATTCTCTCATGTCACTGAATTACAAATGGTACATTGAAATTTCGTTCTGTTTGATATTTTATTTTTAAACACTGAAACTCAGAATCAATTATTGTAAGGTGACATTGGTTTTATGTTGGGAAATATTTTTAAGAAAAATAAAAAACTGAAATATCTTGCTTGAATAAGTACTCAACCCCTGTGCTGTGGAAGCTCCCAGTTTGCACCGATGAAAGAAATTGCCCTAACGAGGACACAGTTACCTTACCATTGGCCTCCACCTGTGAACCATTAAAGTTGCTGTCACATTTTCTGGATAAAAACCCCACTGTTGAAGGATCATTGGTAAGGCTGTGAATCTGAAGAAAAATTAAGACCAAAGAGCATTCTGCAAAAGTTAAAGATAAAATAATACAAATGCATAGATTAGAGAAAGGGTACAAAATAATATCCAAGTGTTTGGATATCCCAGTGACCACAGTTGGATCAATAATCAGGAAGTGGAAGCTGCATCACACCACCCAGGCACTGCCAAGAAAAGGCCGTCCCTCAAAACTCAGCACTCAAATAAGAAGGAGACTTGTGAGAGAAGCCACAGAGAGGCCAACAATCACTTTGAAGGCTATGTGTGGCGCAAACCTAACACTGCCCATGCCTCAAGACACACCATCCCTACAGTGAAGTATGGTGTTGGCGGCATCATGCTGTGGGGATGCTTCTCATCAGCAGGGACTGGGCATCTTGTTACAACTGAAGGAAGAATGGATGGCCAATGGCCAAAATCATTCCGACACTGTGTGGAAAGCTGGTACATACTTACCCCAAAAGACTTAAAGCTGTTATTGCATCGAAAGGTGAAACCAAATATTAATGTGTCGGGGTTGAATACTTATGCAAGCAAGATATTTCAGTTTTTTATTTTTCTTAAAAATATCCCAACATAAAACCAATGTCACCTTACAATAATTGATTTTGAGTTTAAGTGTTTTAAAATAAAATATCGAACAGAACGAAATTTCAATGTACCATTTGTAATTCAGTGACATGAGAGAATTGGTCAGGGGTCTGAATACTTTTGCAAGGCACTGTATATACATGTGTATTTGTATTTATTTTTCTAAAACACACTTCATTCTGCTGAAACAAAACCCTGTGTAAATGTGATCCCCGGTTGCCTGCTCCAGTAATGACAGTGTGTTTGAATGAAACGCACCCTGGTTTTGCAGCGGTATGTGCGTGTGCTGGGGAGTCTGGTTAGCACTCGGGCTCAGGACTGCGGTGAACAGCTCCTCCACATCCTTCCCTTCAAGCTCTGCAGTGAACACGTGAACAGGGGGGTTACTCTACAGGAGCTACAAACCACACCCACACGAACAGCAACATGGGGACTGGGATTACATCCATCCATCCATTCACAGTGGAGTGCAAATGTATTACAATACCTAGAGCTGTGTCACTTATATCCTTTATCCTTTGGGTGTCAGAATTGCAATTTTCAGGTCAGTAATCAGCGATATAGAAACAATAGGCACTTGTGTGTAGAAATGTTAGACCGCTTTATTCTTTAATTAGGCATCTTAAAACAACTTCCATAAAGTCTTGTGCATTTTACCCAGGTCTGCTAATCAATTAAATTTATTTATTTATTTATTTACTTAAATTTAGTCGTTGCCAATTATTTTTTTATTTTCTCCCAATTTGAAATGGCCAATTATTGTTTATTTATGCTCGGTTCACCGCTACCACCCCTGTGCTGACTCGGGAGCAGTAAAGACTAACACACTGTGTCCTCCGAAGTGTGTGCCGTCAGCTGACCGTTTCTTTACACACTGCGGATTCACCATGCAGCCGCCCAGGAGCTACAGCATAGGAGGACAAGGCAGCTCCTGGGCAGCTAGCAGGCAAGCCCACAGGCGCCCGGCCAGACTACAGGGGTCACTGGTGCGCGGTGAGCCGACGACACCCTGGCCGACCTAGACCCTTAGCAATTAGAAAGTAATTCCACATCATTACCTCTCTTTGAAGAGCTGGTGTCTTTATCAGTTCAGGTATTTCTGGTGTACACTTTAATATTTTCTGAAAAAGTTCTTTAAAATTGATTTGTAACTAAATTGACTACAATGTCTCTGTTGTCTTATGACTTATTTTCTAATTTGTAAAAAGCTATTTGAAATATTCTTCTCAATATAATTCTCAATAATAAGCATTATTGCACAAAATTTAGCTATGCTTACACCCTACCTGAACACATTTATGTCCCGTCACTAATGATTGGACAGCTGTAAAACCAGGGCAGATCTTTGAATTTCCCATTGGTTAAACCCCCAATTATGTCCCGCCTCTGCTCACTCAAGATTGGACAGCTGTATAACAAGGGGCATATCTTTGACTCTCCGATTGGTTAAACCTACTAAAGACCTTCAACTGTTTATGTCCCTCATCCGCTTACTTATGATTGGACTGCCACTGAGAAAATGCAGATCTATTGGTTGATTATTTTACATACAAAAATAGAACTGCACGACTACACTTAACATGCGATAAACTCTTTAGTTGATTAATTGGGCCGATTAGTCAACTAAAATCAGAGCAGCTCTAATTTTACCGTTTGTGGCTCTGCGTGTCTTTTCTCTTACTATACCAAATTAATTGCATGAGTGGTCTATTCAAGTCAACAATTAAACTAGACAATCACTACTTTGCCTGTTTTGACAATTTCCCAAGATTTTCAGATCCAGTGGTTTAATTTCATAACAAATCAAAGCAGAAGCAATGGGGTGTTGTAATAAATGTGCACACTGCTGTATATATCGGGCCATTCAACCCACAGCGATCTACATGTCGATGACTCATACCTGGAATTTTGTACAGTTTGCTTAGAATCGCACCTGAAATAAGAGAACAATGTAATGATTATTATTGAAAATATTAAATAAAATACAAATCACAACTAAGAAGCATCATAGTGAACACTAACTACCAATGAAGTGCTCCCCATAGAGTTCCTAATGGAATTGGCATACTTGTGTTGACCTGTTAAATGTTACAGATGTTAAACTAATTCTGGGCGTATCTAGCCTGGGCACCACCATACACAGTACAGGCATGTGTACCAGCCTAAACTCTACCGCAGCTTCATCTCCAGCACACAACAAACCTGGAAGAACTGGATGGCAAGGAAGGAAGGTGTGCAATGCGTTGGGCAAGATGGGTGCTTACCATCCGTGACCATCGTGTCCAGCTCTGGACTGAGGACCCCGCCCAGCGGCTCCTCGGGCAGTGGCCGTGCGCTGCGACCGGTACTTGCCAGTGGGGCCAAAGATGAATCATCTGATACGGGACCTATATCCAGACCAGCTTAACAAACCAAAACCACAATGCAATTAGTGTCCAACGATCAATTATCAGGCACTAACTGAAGCCTGCATGGACTCATAATGAAACCAGTTTGAGCCTCAGCTTGTGTGTGTTTATTTAATACAATTTGATAAAAACAGGTGACTTTTCACAACCAACCAGGTTCTTATTCATGAATCAAAAGGACGAGTACCTTCAATTGTCACTTTACTATTGGTCTTTCCTCTGAGTTTTTGTTCTGATGTATGGGACAATTCTGAGTGGTTCTGTTGCGCTAATATTACAATGCAATAATCCAGCAAGCATTTTATGTGCCTGTAGAATGACCCCACAGTGATAATACGAACAGGGTACTCAAATCTCTCTATGTCTGGACATCAATAACAGGGCAAGTAAAACGAAAAAAAAAATAAGATTTGTTTATTAGCCCTACTACTACTACTAAAATACACACACACACACACACACACACACACACACATAATTATCTTACATGAATGTGAACTAATCAGGATATATAATTGCGAACAGTTGCTTTATGAAAACTCTGCCCCATTTATGAATGCAGTTCAATCCTTTAGTTCAGGTAATTGCATGATAAATAAATAAAACTCTTGATGCCAATTAAAAATACATTCAGTGAACAGGTACAGTGCTCCCTCATTCTGACCTGCACATCAAAAAACACTGTGAAATATCAAAGAGTTAATTAGTAAATTGCCCCAGTGAAATATTACTGGCATGATGGCCTATGTGTGAATAAATCAACATCAGTGAATCATCAAACCATGAACAAATGAAGGAGCACTGTACTTTTTTGGAAGTTCATTTTAAAATAAAACGAAAAACGTGTCGGTTGCATTACATACTGCAGCTCATCGGGTGAACGGTACACTGCAAACTGAATTAAAGCAAAAACAAATTCTATATTAAAAACAACTACATTGGTGGTGTGAGAAACAGTGACAACTGAAGACAGAGAAGCAACAGCAAACACACAAAAAACATGAGCACAGCTACTCTGCAGAGCTCGGAGAAATACTACTGCTAGCCATGGGGAAGCCATGATCTTTCTCTTACCAAAAGGAGAGGGCAAGTTGTCAACCTGGTAAGTGTATAAATCAAGACCTACAGGACCCAAACCAGATAAAAGGGATGAATTTAAACAAAGAAACAAGAAGAAACTGAACACAGGGGGAATATATGCATGTATATAAAGCATGCTAAAAACAGTATGCAGCATGCTTGAAAAACAGTGTGAAAGAGACATGTTACAGTGCTCTCGACAACAAAGCAGAACATTAAATAATGTGAAAGTGCACACTATGACAAAGTAAAATATATCAACGAAATTATGAAGATGCCAAATTCAAAACATTTGAAGGTTGAGTTATAAAAAGTATGAATATCATTATAAAAGCAGTACAAATAAATACAAAACAACAAAAGCATTTGTCTAACATCTGCATGTACCTGAATCCTCCCCAGGCTTCACTAGCTCATCAGAAAGGATCCCCAGTATATCATCATCTGTGTTGAGGACTTCAGAGAGGGCAGCCAATGGATCCTCAGGGTTAGCTGTAGAGAAAATAAAGAAATTGTACTGCCACATCTTGGAAGACGAGGTGTGACTCTAACCTATATGGTGCAAATTGTGCTGTAGTTTATGACTGATCATCACCTGGTCGCTGGACTTACAGGCCAGAGGATGCTCGAATAAGAAAAAAAAGCAAACAGTGCAGTTTCACGGCTTAAAACAGCACCATGCTCTTGGAACATACAGTATGGTGTGAATCTGAAGCTAGTAACCGGGGGGTGGGACGGGGGACGACGATGACACACATGGACGGACTAATACGTACAGTGATACACACCTCTGTTCCTTGGAATGGAAGGACAATTCAGTGAGAAAGAGGAGTAAGACATTTACCCGCTGCTGGGTTCTTTACCTGGTGTATAAACACTACTTAAGTACGTAAGCACTGTATCTGCTGACTTACTGTATGTCAAAACATGGAAACAGCGTGCCATTTACTACTCAAAAATCACAAAGCCATCACTTAAATACCCAAGCACCTCCTGACCCAACACATACACTGTGAATCTGAAAGGACATCACATAGGCACACATGGACTCAAACAGCAACACATGCAGCAAACAGTTACCAGAGAGGTACGACGTCTGATCTAAAGTGAATATCATTTAGAAGAGTTTTTAGATAACTTCATAGATCATGTTTGTGGTAGATATTCAAATGAATCCCCTATTGTGCATCCTTTCTAACTCACCCTGTGTATATGATATATACAACTGCATGGCTATACAGACTCAATTACTCTCTCAATCCCAAAAAGCAATATTGACTGTGGCTAACCGAGCATCCAAATTGAAAATCTCAATAAAACAGGTCATATTCTTTTACTTATTTTTTTTTTCCATTTTGGTTATGTAGGAGGCTCCCAGAACAACGATGGTCACTATTTTAAATTCAGCTAACCCCTTGGAATGAGGCCTGTGATTGGAGGAGATTGTAGTTTACTACAGGGTGTGCACATACACAGGGCTGCTGGTTTGGCTGTAATTGGTGAGCTGGTGGAACTCAGCAGCGGATCGCAGGATGGATCCAGGAAGTTTGTATTCACACTGGGGGTCCTCCCGTCAACACGAGCCGGGTCCTCATCAGACAGGGCGTCCAAGCTCAGCCTGCTCTGTCTGCTTGTGTCCAGCAGGTTTCTCCCAAAAAAAGCCTCCTGTGCAAAACAGAGACTCTATTAGATGAACAGCTGTCCAGGCCACTGAAACCCCTCATAATGCCCATTTCAGAGGACAGGTGTGCCTCGCTTCCTTACGCCACCTGGGTTCCTGAGGGAAACCGAAAAAATCAAACACAGCATCTGGAGCAGAGACGGTTTAATGAAAAAGAGGTTCTTTAAAAAATTACCAGCAAGGCAATGTAACTGTACAGAAGGATGGTTCTCCCCTCCATTGTACAAACATGCTTGATAAATAAGAAACAAGCACAAATGGCTGTCTACAGACAGTATCAAACAGTTTGTGCAACATAACATGTTGCGACAGCCTTGTGTTGCATCACAGTAATCTGGCTTGTATATATATTCTACAAATATTGCAGTAAGCACTTCTGAGGATTTCTATACACCTATACAACTAAACAAAATCAATGTAAATGAAATGACCTTTACTGCCTCACTATTTCATGGGTCAGCTATACCTGACACAATGACACGGGAACACAGACAGCCATCTCTAACTACACCTCGCTCAGCCCAGCCAGCTCAGTTATACCTGACACAATGACACTGGAACACAGCCATCTCTAACTACACCTCGCTCAGCCCAGCCAGCTCAGCTATACCTGACACAATGACACTGGAACACAGACATCTCTAACTACACCTCGCTCAGTCCAGCCAGCTCAGCTATACCTGACACAATGACACTGGAACACAGACATCTCTAACTACACCTCGCTCAGTCCAGCCAGCTCAGCTATACCTGACACAATGACACTGGAACACAGCCAACTCTAACTACACCTCGCTCAGCCCAGCCAGCTCAGCTATACCTGACACAATGACACGGGAACACAGACAGCCATCTCTAACTACACCTCGCTCAGCCCAGCCAGCTCAGCTATACCTGACACAATGACACTGGAACACAGCCATCTCTAACTACACCTCGCTCAGCCCAGCCAGCTCAGCTATACCTGACACAATGACACTGGAACACAGCCATCTCTAACTACACCTCACTCAGCCCAGCCAGCTCAGCTATACCTGACACAATGACACTGGAACACAGCCATCTCTAACTACACCTCGCTCAGCCCAGCCAGCTCAGCTATACCTGACACAATGACACTGGAACACAGACAGCCATCTCTAACTACACCTCGCTCAGCCCAGCCAGCTCAGCTATACCTGACACAATGACACTGGAACACAGCCATCTCTAACTACACCTCACTCAGCCCAGCCAGCTCAGCTATACCTGTCACAATGACACTGGAACACAGACATCTCTAACTACACCTCACTCAGCCCAGCCAGCTCAGCTATACCTGACACAATGACACTGGAACACAGCCATCTCTAACTACACCTCGCTCAGCCCAGCCAGCTCAGCTATACCTGACACAATGACACTGGAACACAGACCATCTCTAACTACACCTCACTCAGCCCAGCCAGCTCAGCTATACCTGACACAATGACACTGGAACACAGCCATCTCTAACTACACCTCGCTCAGCCCAGCCAGCTCAGCTATACCTGTCACAATGACACTGGAACACAGCCATCTCTAACTACACCTCACTCAGCCCAGCCAGCTCAGCTATACTTGGGAAAAGAGGTATAGCATGGTAATAAATGCAATCCTGCCATTTGCACCAAACTGCCAGCTCAAGCAAGTTGGCTTCAATCCTGTGTATTCAACAACTCAAACTATGAATGTGGCAACTCCCTGCTGTGTAAAAACATTAAAAGCCTAACGTGCAGGGATTTCAGTAATTGATTAAAGTCGTTCCTCTAGTGAGAACCTCAAGTTTAATTTGGAGTTTGCCGAGCAAGGAAAGCCATGGTGACAGGCAGCATGCTTAACAAATCACCATCTTCAACTCTTAGAACAATGTCTCCCCAATGTGAGATCGGAACGAGATTACATTAATTAAAATGGAGGCCCCTGTGGCCCCTTTTTGAAAAAGGATTGGAATGGCTGTAACGAAGGGTACATTTTGACTCCAGAGGTTTGAAACACATTTGTGAACAGCTGCTCAAAGCTTTGGTAATAATGTTCTTAATTTGCTGTAACAGTACAGCACAGAGCTGCTTACAGGCTGTGCACTTCACTGGCTTCTTTCCTGTCATTACCAATCCAGCTGCTTCCTCTGCTGACTGACACGCTTTCAGCCTTACACCCAGAAGACACTGCTGATGCAAATGACCCGGGAAGTGCAAACAGACAACCCGAGAATCAGGAAAGTGAAGTAGTGCCAGACATCATGTGTTCCTTTCAAAACTGCCCATTTGAGACCTAACTGGCGAATGGAAGAGGAGCACAACAAACATGCTTTTTATCAGTGCCAATTACTTAAAACCAGATTACTTTAAACACAGAGGGGAAAAAAAAAAAAAAAAAAAAAAACCCAAGAGTCATGCTAACCCCGAGAAGAAACCAGGATAAAGTCCTTGAGCTTTTATAATTGCAACTCGCCTGTAAATATGCTGGAAACACTTCTTCAAGTTTATTCTTCTTCTTCCTGTAGCGCTTCTTTGCTTTCTCCAAGCATTCGGAGCCAGGGGCAATCTCTTCCACTGGTGTGTCAGGTAAAGGCTCATTCCAGCCTAGGACAGAACACAGTGTTCAACATCTGCTCATTTCAGATAGATTCATTCAAATTACACATGTGAGCAGGACAACAATAAAATCGAGGCAAATCTAATAGGAAATTGAATAGGCTTAATTACATTTCAAATGCACTTCTATTATTTCGGACATGAAAGAAACCACACATATATATATATATATATATATATATATATATATATATATATATATATATATATATATATATATATATACATATACATATATATACATATATACACATATATTTGACTCTCGTTCATTAACTCTAATTCTCAGGAGGCCACACTAGAAAAGGAAACCTAAATGAGGACCAGAAAAGAAAAAAACCAAATGCTGCTAACCCAATTACCACTAACCACACACACACACAAGCTGAACATGAGTTCAACACAGTGGTGGCAGACTGACATCCAATGTGTCTATCTATCACAATCACAAAGCTGACATGGCTTGCTTAATCATTGCTATATGTTTCATCATATCTCAATGTGCTGCGACAAGTTAATCCATGATCAACTCCCCAGTAATGTTGTTGAAGCTGACACCCTGGGATCCTTCAAGAAGCTGCTTGATGAGATTTTGGGATCAATAAGCTACTAACAACCAAACGAGCAAGATGGGCCGAATGGCCTCCTCTCGTTTGTAAACTTTCTTATGTTCTTATGTTCTTATATGCAATACACATCTGCTCCAGACCTGCAGTACTTACTTTCCTCTTTGCCCAGGAGATATTCCGACACAGAACCCGAGGAATCCTTCCTACAGAGGGAGCGCTTTGCCTTGCCCTGGCCTGTCCGACTCCTCTGGCGTACCATAAACCCACCAATACCTGGGAAAAAAATGCCAGCCTTTCAAAAGTGCAATGCATTGATTCTGCGAGGAGCTGCTACGCTGTGCTGCATGCCGTGTGCTCTGAATCCCAGCACAAAACCTACATGTAAAAACACCAGGGGCTTTGCAATTCAAAATACATTAACAAAGCATATACATCTCCTCCAGTGCAATGCTGATAACATTGTTGAGATAAAAAAAACTGTAGAGAGCACCCAGTGCATATTACACTTCTCTTTGAATTTCCTTGGAGGTTAAAACAAAGAGAAATGTTCCCTGTGAATTAAATATGCAAGGGAAAATGATCACAGATCAAGGTCTAGATGTTTGTGAAAGACGGCACTCTTTCTACAACCCATATTAACACTGCTGGGGTGGTGAGGTGGGGAATGCAATAAAAAGTAAACATGTTTTGTTTTTAATCAACTGTGCCTACATCTGAGGATGTACAGTGGCTTGTGAAAGTATTGACCCCCCTTGGCATTTTTTCTATTTTGTTGCCTTACAACCTGGAATTAAAATGGATTTTTATTTGGATTTCATGTAATGGACATACACAAAATAGTCCAAATTGGTGAAGTGAAATGAAAAAAATAACTTGTTTCAAAAAATTCTAAAAAATAAGTAACGGAAAAGTGGTGCGTGCATATGTATTCACCCCCTTTGCTATTAAGCCTCTAAATAAGATCTGGTGCAACCAATTACCTTCAGAAGTCACATAATTAGTTAAATAAAGTCCACCTGTGTGCAATCTAAGTGTCACATGATCTGTCACATGATCTCAGTATTTATACACCTGTTCTGAAAGGCCCCTCTGCAACACCACTAAGCAAGGGGCACCACCAAGCAAGCGGCACCATGAAGACCAAAGAGCTCTCCAAACAGGTCACGGACAAAGTTGTGGAGAAGTACAGATCAGGGTTGGGTTATAAAAAAATATCCGAAACTTTGAACATCCCACGGAGCACCATTAAAGCCATTATTAAAAAATGGAAAGAATATGGGACCACAACAAACCTGGCAAGAGAGGGCTGCCCACCAAAACTCACAGACCATCAAGGAAAACTCTATGTCTGGAGCAAACCCAACACCTCTCATCACCCCGAGAACACCATCCCCACAGTGAAGCACGGTGATGGCAGCGTCATGCTGTGGGGATGTTTTTCATCGGCAGGGACTGGGAAACTGGTCAGAATTGAAGGAATGATGGATGGCGCTAAATACAGGGAAATTCTTGAGGGAAACCTGTTTCAGTCTTCCAGAGATTTGAGACTGGGACGGAAGTTCACCTTCCAGCAGGACAATGACCCTAAGCATACTGCTAAAGCAACAATCGAGTGGTTTAAGGGGAAACATTTAAATGTCTTGGAATGGCCTAGTCAAAGCCCAGACCTCAATCCAATTGGTAATCTGCGGTATGACTTAAACATTGCTGTACACCAGCGGAACCCATCCAACTTGAAGGAGCTGGAGCAGTTTTGCCTTGAAGAATGGGCAAATATCCCAGTGGCTAGATGTGCCAAGCTTATAGATACATACCCCAAGAGACTTGCAGCTGTAATTGCTGCAAAAGGTGGCTCTACAAAGTATTGACTTTGGGGGGGTGAATACTTATGCACGCTCAAGTTTTCAGTTTTTTTGTCTTATTTCTTGTTTGTTTCACAATAAAAAATATTTTGCATCTTCAAAGTGGTAGGCATGTTGTGTAAATCTAATGATACAAACCCCCAAAAAATCAATTTTAATTCCAGGTTGTAAGGCAACAAAATAGGAAAAATGCCAAGGAGGGTCAATACTTTCACAAGCCACTGTATATGGTGCTGGGGATATATTATATGCTGATGACTGTAGTTCAGCAGTGTGCACATGCATTAGAACACCCCATTGCTTCTGCAGACCACTGTAAATGAAAATCTCGGAGAATTGTCAAAATAGGCAAATTAGAGATTGTCTAATTTAATGGAGGACTAATAGGCCACACATGCAATTCACTTAAAATAGTAAGAAAAAGGAACACAGCCACAAATGGTAAAATGCATTTTAGGCTTTTTAGAAGGCTTTTTAGAAGTTTAAGAACCCTAATTAAAAGCACAAAGTGGTCTCACATTTTCACACAAATGCCCAGTCTTTTATATCCCTGATTACTGACTGTATACGGTGCTGCAAACATATGATATTAAGATGATTAAGGTAATACAGGAAAGTATGAAGTGTAAACAATTCCCACATAAATCACAGGTTCTTGAACTTCCAAACCTTCTGAACTGCACTTTAAAATGCAACAGTTTCACAGACTGCATTACAATCCTGAGAGCGCACTGCACTATTTCACAGACTGCATTACAATCCTGAGAGCGCACTGCACTATTTCACAGACTGCATTACAATCCTGACAGCACCCTGCACTATTTCACAGTCCAGTGAAGCTGTCTGTTCCAATCATGGTCCCTACCAGGTCTGTACGGTTTCCTCTTTCTCTTCTTGATTCCATCAGCCCCCTCTGCCCCCTTAGAGACGTCATCTGCAGCCTCACGCTCTGGGCTGGAGTCGGATTTTCCATCACAGTCTAAAAGGTCTCCTTCTGCATATGAAAAAAACAAAACCCTAAGTAAATCATGACTTTTTGTATCTATTAAACTAAAATCATGTAGTCCTGAATAACGTGGTATTAAAAAAATGAAAGTTCCAAGAACGACTAAGACATTCAGAGTGCATCCTCCCTATGCCTTATGAGCCAATAGACAAAAAACAAACATCAGCCTTGCAAAACTGAAAGGGAGTTTATGACACTCCCTCGTCATATTCAACACTTAAAATTTGGCACCTCTGCCTTAGTCCTGTCCTCAAGACACCAAAAAACGTGTTGCTATGGGTTGCAACCTGGTGATGCAAAAATCAGATCAGAAGAAGTCAGGGGTTGTATAAACGAACAAATCAAAACTACTTGTGCAAAATTCTCTAGAACCCCTAGTTGGCTTATTCAGTCCTGATCTTCCAACTCTGAACCTCCATCTAGACCCTGAACAAGTTAATTATATTATTTTACCTGTTAAACCTGGAGTGGAATGGGCCTCCAGGACCGTGATTGGACGCCCTTACCCTAGGGCAGAGGTCTCCCACCCTGGTCCTGGAGAGCTGCTTGGCCTTCTCGTTTCAACCTACCTCTGTTACTTAATTGAACCAATTATTACTACTGGCTTAATCTTAACAGGTGTTTCAGATCTCTTTAGCCACTGATGATGTAAAGACACCTAGAAAGCCTGCAGCATAGGGGCTTTCCAGGACCAGGGTTGGAGATCTTTGCCCAAGGCCCTTTGTTTATGGATGCAGTAGACAATGATTTGGTGTAGCCTGCAAAGCTCTCAGAATACAAACTGCAAAAGCAGGTACAAAATGTGACTGTAGAGACTGGGCCAGGTCAGCCTTCTTTTGCACCAATTGACAGAAAACTTATCTTCCCCCACAAGGGAACTTTCCACAGTTGAACTGTCAGAATGTACCCAGCATTCATCTATGCTTCACGGTTTTACTGAATCGGCTGACAAACGCACCAACAGAAATAAGGGTCTGTAAAACCCTCCTGGTAGCTGCTACTCTTGTGCACCCGTTCAAGGACACATGCGTAGACATGTCATTACCCCGGCTGTCGTCCAGGTCTCCGTCTCTGGAGAGCTCTGACTGTGGGTCTGGTGGCGTCTGTAACACAGCCACGCTGTTTTGGTTGATTATCTTCAGTTTCAGTTTGGGTTTGGGTCGTTTCCGTCGCGGTGCTGCCACGGTCAGATTCTGCAGCCGTGACAAACCCAGCTCTGTCAAACAGACGCCATCCTGGGTGTATGTCTTGGGTGGGTCTAGAAAAGAGCGGATCTCATCATCAAATCAAACCTCTGTCATTGCTGTGGAAAATGATAAATCAGTAACTGATATACAGTGTGCACATTTATTAGAACACCTCAAGATTTGTCATTCATACCCTTTATATACCGACCTGTATGAAAACCTCTGGGTGGGAGAATTTCAATTTTCGGTCAGTCAGCGATATAGAAACAATAGGCACTTGTGTGTAAAAATGTTAGACCACTGTGTGCTTTATTTAGGCACCGTAAACAACTTCTATAAAGTCTTCTGCATTTTACCATTTGTGGCTGTGTTCTTTATCTTTGACAATTTCAAATGAATTGATGTGTGGCCTATTAAAGTAATCAATTACAAATCACAAATCACTAATATGCTTATTTTGCCAGTTTTCCAAGAGTTTAAGTTACATTGGTTTGATTTCCTATGCACATAAAACAGAAGCAATGGGGTGTTCTAATAAATCTGCACAGTACTATATATATACACACACATGTTGCAGTTAATTGCACATTTACCTTGTTCTTTTATTTTCGTAACAATGTGCGCTAGTACTGGTGATTCAGGGTCCTCTGGGACTGACCCTGGACATTGAGAGGGGAAACAGTTTTAATAACAACCACTTCAGCAGGACCATCGGCATCACGCAACACGAATACATTCGCTGCAGCAAACTTTTCAATACTACTGCAATATGCATTAAAACAAAACCTAGCAATGAAGCACCTCGTCATTATAAGATTTCTGAGGGACAGCTTTTATTAATTGACATTGTTTTTAAACTTGTGGATGACAATTACAATATTGTAATCTGAATTACAATAAACACGGTAGAAACACTAGATATACCTCTATACTGCTTGTCAGGCATAAATCAGGCACCATGCATGCACATGGTTGTTAACTAAAGACAGTATGGATCTATTTCTTTCAAGTGTGAAATGTTTCAAAGAGAATCTAAATTCCGATCAGTTTAAAGTGTTGTGCAGATGCAGGGTAAATTTAACTGAGAATCCTGATCGATATAACAGATCACATGGACTATAATGATGCTTGATTATACTGTGTAACAAATTTTTTTTTTTTTTTTGTTGTTCCCAGGTTGTAAGTGTTATTTCCTAATTCCTAATTTAGAAGTGAGTAGTTTTTCGAGATTTACGATTATACTGTAAATTTAAAAAACTACTCGCTTCTAAATCTTTTGTAGTCATTTTTGTATTACTTTAGTATAAATACATGTTAATTTGGATTCATATGTTGTTTTTTTTCTGACTTTATGTGAACAAAAAGACACAAAAGCTCCAGTTTTCTCACTGGAAATAGTGATGTTTCAAAATATCACTGTCCTGGTCACAAAAGCAAAGTTTGTGGGGAATAACAGCCATTTTCTATACTTTTGAGGCATAAGCAATTAGGAAATAACACTTACTACCCAAGAACAAAAATTGTGTTACATAGTGTTATCGGACATCCTACATATTTTATTTTCAAACATGGACCCTCCCTCAAAAAAGGCATTCAAACCCATTTGGCCAGGCTTTTTCTGTTTTCCCCGCAATGCTTTGGGGTTTACCATGGGACGGTGTCATGTGTGTCCTGCACATGGCACAGTCGAAGCTGTTGTCGGCTGCGTTTTCCAATTCCTCTTCTGAGTTCAAGTTCTGACAGGAGGCATGAATCCACCTGGTGGGAGGGGGGAAGCATAACGGCTCGTAATCAGATTAACTGCTGGTGTATATGAGCCTGCAGACATTGTGAGTGTGAGTAAGCATTCACACAGCAGTACCCTGTTACATAGATCAGGTGATGGGAGAACTGTGGCAGGGAGACCCTGTTATTATTTCTTGGGTGCATGTGTGTCTTTATGGAAGCAGCTGAGACACACAAGAGGAGAGGCATTGCTGGGGGATGTAAATGAGCAGGTAGGCTCGCCTGGCACTGAGCTGATGGGGAGGTTCGGATCGGCTTGGCATGTGCCTGGGGAGGCTATACAGAGCTAATGGGGAGGTCCAGATTGACTGGGGGTGTTCCTGCGTGTCTGTGCGGCACGTCAACACCAATGCTCTGTGTCTGCCTCAGTATCATTCAGTGATGATGTGACAAACCCATGTGTTACAAGAACTAATGTAAGTTCTTAAATATGATAAGAGAATCTTACTGAGATTATCTCTGTATATATACACAGTGATAATGTCATTTCAAAAGGTACATTTTAAGCCATAGGGCTTTATTATTGCAGGTCTTTGAAATGCTTGAGCTTGGTAAGCAAATAAGGAGAAGAGAGTCACAGTCAGCACTTCCCATTACAGATTATGGTAATGCCGTGCCAGATCACTGCAGGGACTCGCTTGCACTCGATAAAACTCGTGGAACAGAATGCTCAGGTTTGCCAGCTATAACAAGCATCATTGGGATTTCCAATAAGAAAACACACGGTTGATGACTGTAGTCTACTACTGCTGTAATAAACAGAGACTGGCCAGTCATCCTGGTTACTTCAATAGTTCAGCTGAACTGAGCACTGCTGGCTGAAAAGAAGCATCTAGAATATGACACTATCTATCTATCTATATATCTATCTAATAGAATATGCAGCAATGCCTCGGTCCACAGTAATAACAATGACTATTATGCATTTTTGGATCTTTCGGAGAATGTGGGTATGCTAGACTGGCAAAGGTATATCAAAGGCATATCACTGGTAACAGCTTGACTGTGAAAGCTGCAGCACAGGCTTGCACTGTTAATTGTACACATGAGCGTCTGTGTGAGTGTGCTGCACAGCTCTCGTCCATGTATAAGGAGGGTGTTGCACTCTGCTCACCTGTCACACTGCCGGCACTGCACAATGAGCTCATCCTCCTTGTAGTTCTGGGAGCAGACTGGGCAGGTAGCCAGGCTGCCGCAGGGAGCGCACTGCGTGTAATTATTCTGCCACTCACACCGCAGCCCTGGGGACGTGGCCCCACAGTGTGTACAGGAAACACACCTGCAGAAACAAGAGGACCTCATTCATATTCAACACACCCAACACTAACAATCCGCTTAAACTGTACTGGCCTTTACTTGAAAATCCCACACTGCCTCTCCACCCCCAGATCTAATCCAAACATCACAGAAGATTCTGTCAAATCTGAAGTATGCTATTATATAGCGAACAATGCATGGGGTCTCGAGTGATATGAGAATCATATGGGGGGGTCGGGGGGGGGGGGGGGGGGGTGGTGTGCCATAATCACAAGTTTATCCAACCATCCAATAATTCAATTCTACACCATGCAGTATCTTTTACAATCATTCAATTCTCCTATCACAGTTTTAAAGTTGTGTGTTGCTTGTTGTGGGGTTTACTCTGCTTGGTCTGTGTTAGTTCTAGCTCACGCTGGGGTTGCGCTCTGTTGCTGGTGTTAATGAGCGTGTGTTTCCTTAATGACCAGTTGGTTATTACAGGAAGTATCAACTGCATGAGGCCATTGAAAAATTGCTCACCAGTTACTATAATAACTGCAATATCATCTGTAATGACTGTGAAAGGTTATTCACAGGGTTATTACTGATTTTCTGATGAAATGCAGGTATCAGAAAACATAAAACAAGCCATTTAGATTCCGATCAGTTCTGTGGACAAACCATTCATTTGGTCAGGGTCTCAACTGGGTGTAATCAGATTCAACTGTCCACTGGAACAATTAAGCAGCTAGCTGAAGTCTCTGTATGTATCATCCTGCTCCCCACCATTTGCACTTCCAGCCTCCTTTGGGGACAGTCTGCAAAGGGGGGTCCAGGCAGTAGGTGTGGTAGCTGATGTCACAATCATCACACAAGAGCAGCCGTCCTGGGTCTGTGGCTTTCCCACAAGCTTCACACACTGTGCACTCCAAGCAGCGCCAGCCTTTACTGAGAACCACCTTGGTGATCTGGGACAGAAAACACAGCGTTTCAGTGCTGGAGGACCCCAAGCAGCAGCTGGAGATCATCTCAATATACACCTAGATACAGCGGCTCATACCGTCTGTTAACTGACACACGCCGAGCTCTGGTTTTCAAAGACAAAATCAAATCTTATACTTTTAAACTCAAGAGGTTAACCTTAAACTGAAATACAGTAGGCATCTAAATAACATCTCTGGACTACAGAATACTAAATACTGCCCTCCCCTCTCCCAACAGTTATCTTAACCACGGTTGCAATGAAAGACATTAAAACACTTCCCAGTAAAATGCTGTTCCTTCAGTGTATTTTACATTCAGCTAACGTTGCTTAATTAGCCTTTTACAATCTTGCAACAGCAAGTAATCTCCAACAGTGAATGGAATATTCCTCTACTATTAGCTTCTATCACTGTGCAGTAAAACTGTCTTAATTAACTGCACTGTTTACTCTAAAATTACGTCTGACAATGGACTGGTTGATATGATTAAAACCAAACGAAGCCTTCTGTATGTCATAGTAGCTGAGGCTCCACACACATGGCAATTCTGTTCTGAAAATTAGGTTTTATTTAGCTGCTTATTGAGATGTCTGGTCAATAAAAAAAGAAAAAAAAAACATTTTGAAATACTAAACAGAGAACAGATAGCACAGAGAGTCACTGCAGGGCTTATTTAAAGTAACAAAGTAATCTCAGATGGAGTGGTGCATACATGAAACATATCACCAGGCTGAGAAAAAAAACATACAAATGCGCAAACTGCTAAGTCAAGTGTGCAGTCTAAAATAAAACCATAAAATAATGCTGTGTTCTAGTAGGTCTAGGAACATATGATCTCAATATAGCAACCAGGCTTGGATCATTAGCACAACAAAAGCATTTTTCCCCCCTTGTACAATACCCATGATGAACTCAACCTACAACATCATAGAATGCAGTGGTGCTCCAAGAATGAAGCCGGTATCTGAAATCTGTTATGCCAACGCGAGGTAAAGCCCTGTTTATTAGCCTGGTTACATCCAATAAGAAAGGTTACAAATGTGAGGAGGTCACTCGACCCATGTTGCTTGTTTGGTTGTTACTAGCTTATTGATCCCAGAATCTCTTCTCGATTCTCTTACCTTAACACTGACACAGTAGGGATGGTAACACTGGCCACATTGGGCACAAGCAAGCAACCTTCCCTCTGGACCTCGTCCAAAACTTCCACACACCACACACATATCCTGAAAACAAAGAGAAGCGAGAACTAGAACGGTATTTGAGAAACACAGCAAACCATGCACACAAAACAATGACGCTCGTAGATATAGAAACAGCCAGCGGGTGAGTTTTCAGTGTGGCACTGCGTGTGTGATTCGTATCCCCACCATTACCAATCTGGATACAAGTCTGTCACTACTATCTAAAACTGCGTGTGTGACTCATATCCCCATTATCAATGTAGATACAAGTCTGTTACTACAATCTGAAACTGTGTGTGTGATTCATATCCCCATTATCAATGTAGATACAAGTCCCTTCACAAACATTCACAGCTTTCTTAAAAACAAACATCTAAATAAACACATTAAAACAGTTTGAGTATTCCTATTTAATGAAATAATTCTGAGATTTAGCTGCTTTAATGACATGCAAGCCTTTAATTGAGGGCACTCTTAGTTGTTCATCTTGTAACACAGCTGTTGGCCATTGTTAGCTCCCAATTCTCATCACTTTGTTTTGTACAGCAGTTATTATTTATTGTTTGTTATAAGATGTGTGGAGGGGCTGTTTGTGTACAAGCTGCACAACTCAAAAGGGTACTTTAAAGTGAACCTGCTTACCTGGTACCAGCAACAATAATAATAATAATAATAATAATAATAATAATAATAATAATAAATAATAACAATAATAACAATAATAAAAAAAAAAAAAAATTGCAGTGTTGCAGGGTCCAAATAAGTGTATGTACATAACCTTGGCAATAAACCTCTTTTCTGTTGCTGTCAAACCAGTGGAGGATGACGGTGTATTACAATTGCAGTGTTGCTGGAGGAGTCCTTACCTGTTTCATAGTGAATCTGTCGCTGCTTGAGACGCTGTATTACAATTATAGTGTTGCTGGAGGAGTCCTTACCTGTTTCATAGTGAATCTGTCCCTGCTTGAGACGCTGTATTACAATTATAGTGTTGCTGGAGGAGTCCTTACCTGTTTCATAGTGAATCTGTCGCTGCTTGAGACGCTGTATTACAATTGCAGTGTTGCTGGAGGAGTCCTTACCTGTTTCATAGTGAATCTGTCGCTGCTTGAGACGCTGTATTACAATTATAGTGTTGCTGGAGGAGTCCTTACCTGTTTCATAGTGAATCTGTCGCTGCTTGAGACGCTGTATTACAATTGCAGTGTTGCTGGAGGAGTCCTTACCTGTTTCATAGTGAATCTGTCGCTGCTTGAGACGCTGTATTACAATTGCAGTGTTGCTGGAGGAGTCCTTACCTGTTTCATAGTGAATCTGTCCCTGCTTGAGACGCTGTATTACAATTGCAGTGTTGCTGGAGGAGTCCTTACCTGTTTCATAGTGAATCTGTCGCTGCTTGAGACGCTGTATTACAATTGCAGTGTTGCTGGAGGAGTCCTTACCTGTTTCATAGTGAATCTGTCGCTGCTTGAGACGCTGTATTACAATTGCAGTGTTGCTGGAGGAGTCCTTACCTGTTTCATAGTGAATCTGTCGCTGCTTGAGACGCTGTATTACAATTGCAGTGTTGCTGGAGGAGTCCTTACCTGTTTCATAGTGAATCTGTCGCTGCTTGAGACGCTGTATTACAATTGCAGTGTTGCTGGAGGAGTCCTTACCTGTTTCATAGTGAATCTGTCGCTGCTTGAGACGCTGTATTACAATTGCAGTGTTGCTGGAGGAGTCCTTACCTGTTTCATAGTGAATCTGTCGCTGCTTGAGACGCTGTATTACAATTGCAGTGTTGCTGGAGGAGTCCTTACCTGTTTCATAGTGAATCTGTCGCTGCTTGAGACGCTGTATTACAATTGCAGTGTTGCTGGAGGAGTCCTTACCTGTTTCATAGTGAATCTGTCGCTGCTTGAGACGCTGTATTACAATTGCAGTGTTGCTGGAGGAGTCCTTACCTGTTTCATAGTGAATCTGTCGCTGCTTGAGACGCTGTATTACAATTGCAGTGTTGCTGGAGGAGTCCTTACCTGTTTCATAGTGAATCTGTCGCTGCTTGAGACGCTGTATTACAATTGCAGTGTTGCTGGAGGAGTCCTTACCTGTTTCATAGTGAATCTGTCGCTGCTTGAGACGCTGTATTACAATTGCAGTGTTGCTGGAGGAGTCCTTACCTGTTTCATAGTGAATCTGTCGCTGCTTGAGACGCTGTATTACAATTGCAGTGTTGCTGGAGGAGTCCTTACCTGTTTCATAGTGAATCTGTCGCTGCTTGAGACGCTGTATTACAATTGCAGTGTTGCTGGAGGAGTCCTTACCTGTTTCATAGTGAATCTGTCGCTGCTTGAGACGCTGTATTACAATTGCAGTGTTGCTGGAGGAGTCCTTACCTGTTTCATAGTGAATCTGTCGCTGCTTGAGACGCTGTATTACAATTGCAGTGTTGCTGGAGGAGTCCTTACCTGTTTCATAGTGAATCTGTCGCTGCTTGAGACGCTGTATTACAATTGCAGTGTTGCTGGAGGAGTCCTTACCTGTTTCATAGTGAATCTGTCGCTGCTTGAGAACAGAACCACTGTGTTGTGCATTGAGTTCTCTTCCTCATCTTTCACTGAAGATGTGTCAGCAATCATCGCCTAGGGTAGAATACAGGCATGTAGAGTTATCCTTTTATTCCACTGCTGAGATCAATGGATGTGAATACATTCTACACTATGACCTGTTCTACTGTAAGAACAAGTGAAGTTTAGTTTCAAAGTTTAAAAAGCCACTGATGACAACCTTTTGAGGTGAGTACCCATCTCATTCTGCCATACTAGCACAGAGGCAATAACAGGCAATGCTTTTACATGATAAGAAAAATGCATTCTGAAACACCATCTGCTGGGAACTTGGGTAACAGTAGCCTTGTTACATAGGTAACAACTAAATCCCACTACAAAACCAAAGCACTTTTCATGAAATAAGTTAAAACCAACACTGTTCTAATGTGGTAATACTTTCCCAGAACACACAGAACATGTATTTGAAGACAATTAAGAGTGAAAATGATCAAATGTCAACCTACCCCAGGGGTGATGACTGTCCCTACTGCGTTCTTCAGCTTGGACCTGCCTCTACCCCCCCGCCCAGAGACACCAGCCCCACGAGGCCTCCTCCTCCCAGGAAAGCCAGATCCGCGGCCCTGCTGTAAGCACAGTGTGAATCAGCCAGCTTCTACACACCTTGCACTGCATATCAACAGCATCCCCTCATCACACAATGCACATCAACAGCACCTCTTCATCACACAATGCACTGCACATCAACAGCATCCCCTCATCACACCTTGCACTGCACATCAACAGCATCCCCTCATCACATCTTACACTGCACATCAACACCATCCCTTCATCACACAATGCACTGCACATCAACAGCATCCCCTCATCACACAATGCACTGCACATCAACAGCATCCCCTCATCACACAATGCACTGCACATCAACAGCATCCCCTCATCACACAATGCACTGCACATCAACAGCATCCCCTCATCACACAATGCACTGCACATCAACAGCATCCCCTCATCACACAATGCACTGCACATCAACAGCATCCCCTCATCACACAATGCACTGCACATCAACAGCATCCCCTCATCACACAATGCACTGCACATCAACAGCATCCCCTCATCACACAATGCACTGCACATCAACAGCATCCCCTCATCACACAATGCACTGCACATCAACAGCATCCCCTCATCACACAATGCACTGCACATCAACAGCATCCCCTCATCACACAATGCACTGCACATCAACAGCATCCCCTCATCACACAATGCACTGCACATCAACAGCATCCCCTCATCACACAATGCACTGCACATCAACAGCATCCCCTCATCACACAATGCACTGCACATCAACAGCATCCCCTCATCACACAATGCACTGCACATCAACAGCATCCCCTCATCACACAATGCACTGCACATCAACAGCATCCCCTCATCACACAATGCACTGCACATCAACAGCATCCCCTCATCACACAATGCACTGCACATCAACAGCATCCCCTCATCACACAATGCACTGCACATCAACAGCATCCCCTCATCACACAATGCACTGCACATCAACAGCATCCCCTCATCACACAATGCACTGCACATCAACAGCATCCCCTCATCACACAATGCACTGCACATCAACAGCATCCCCTCATCACACAATGCACTGCACATCAACAGCATCCCCTCATCACACAATGCACATCAACAGCATCCCCTCATCACACAATGCACTGCACATCAACAGCATCCCCTCATCACACAATGCACTGCACATCAACAGCATCCCCTCATCACACAATGCACTGCACATCAACAGCATCCCCTCATCACACAATGCACTGCACATCAACAGCATCCCCTCATCACACAATGCACTGCACATCAACAGCATCCCCTCATCACACAATGCACTGCACATCAACAGCATCCCCTCATCACACAATGCACTGCACATCAACAGCATCCCCTCATCACACAATGCACTGCACATCAACAGCATCCCCTCATCACACAATGCACTGCACATCAACAGCATCCCCTCATCACACAATGCACTGCACATCAACAGCATCCCCTCATCACACAATGCACTGCACATCAACAGCATCCCCTCATCACACACCGCACATCAACAGCATCCCCTCATCACACAATGCACATCAACAGCATCCCCTCATCACACAATGCACTGCACATCAACAGCATCCCCTCATCACACAATGCACTGCACATCAACAGCATCCCCTCATCACACAATGCACTGCACATCAACAGCATCCCCTCATCACACAATGCACTGCACATCAACAGCATCCCCTCATCACACAATGCACTGCACATCAACAGCATCCCCTCATCACACAATGCACTGCACATCAACAGCATCCCCTCATCACACAATGCACTGCACATCAACAGCATCCCCTCATCACACAATGCACTGCACATCAACAGCACCCCCTCATCACACAATGCACTGCACATCAACAGCATCCCCTCATCACACACTGCACATCAACAGCACTCCCTCATCACACAATGCACTGCACATCAACAGCATCCCCTCATCACACAATGCACTGCACATCAACAGCATCCCCTCATCACACAATGCACTGCACATCAACAGCATCCCCTCATCACACACCGCACATCAACAGCATCCCCTCATCACACAATGCACATCAACAGCATCCCCTCATCACACAATGCACTGCACATCAACAGCATCCCCTCATCACACAATGCACTGCACATCAACAGCATCCCCTCATCACACAATGCACTGCACATCAACAGCATCCCCTCATCACACACTGCACATCAACAGCATCCCCTCATCACATCTTGCACTGCACATCAACAGCATCCCCTCATCACACAATGCACTGCACATCAACAGCATCCCCTCATCACACAATGCACTGCACATCAACAGCATCCCCTCATCACACAATGCACTGCACATCAACAGCACCCCCTCATCACACAATGCACTGCACATCAACAGCACCCCCTCATCACACAATGCACTGCACATCAACAGCACCCCCTCATCACACAATGCACTGCACATCAACAGCACCCCCTCATCACACAATGCACTGCACATCAACACCTTCCCGTCATCACACAATGCACTGCACATCAACAGCACCCCCTCATCACACAATGCACAGCACATCAACAGCATCCCCTCATCACATCTTACACTGCACATCAACAGCACTCTCTAATCACACAATGCACTGCACATCAACAGCACCCTCTCATCACACCTTGCACTGCACATAGCCCAGCCTCCCACATGTCTTTAATCATGCTAGCATTATTGCACAACCTTAATCTGCTTCATATCAAACACAATTCAAATAAATGTTATATAAAGTATTAAGTGTTGTTTGACAACAGTCAAACTGCTCAATGGAATAGTCTTTTAATTTATTTTTTAACCTAACTTCAACTATTGCCACTGTTACGCTGCTTATGGTCAATATATTTTTTTTTTTTACAAACTCCCTCAAATTATGTCATTTGAACACCATTCCTCTCTTCACACAAGGCAAAATGACAGACAACAGAAAATTAATTCCAAAATATACTACAAAACAAAGATACTGCAAACATTAAAATAGTCATAAAGCTTTCAGTGACTCCTGACTTCCTAAACTTTAAACAAATCCAACTCGACGATGTAAATAAGTTTACCAACTCAAGTGACTCCTAGAATTCAATGTCGCAGTGAGAAAGGTCAGACGGATGGTTCTATGCCAAAAAACTTTACTAACTCTGTGGACTTCAAACACATTGCTTCCTTGACTGATTCATGAAACAGATCTGGCCAGAGATCGAGCCCTCCGATCCCACGAGCTAATCTGCGTCTGTACACCCAGGAACTTGAGAGCAGATGTCCACAGGCTACCAGCCTCTAGGGGACAAAGACCGGCCCAGCAAATCTCTGCCCCTCAGTTACCCCTACAGGCCAGGTGCCGAGGGGCAGAGATTTGTTGGGCTGGGCTAGAAAAATCAGCTAGGTCTTAAAATCAGCAGCTAGGGCCTCCCAGGTCTGTCATTACTGCTTCATTCAAGCTTGTTTGTATGATAATTAAACTGAATGCAATACAAAGCTTCATTGTACTCCATTATTGATAAGCTCTGAGGTGGTTACACTAATTGAAAAAACGGTTTCGCTTGAACACATTTTACATTTATACAGGAGTTTCTAGCATTGCAAATGTTCTGAAAACCAAACCTGCAAAAAACAGGCATTGCACACTTCTATCAATTGTACTTTCTTTTGTTCATTATCTTGGGTAAATTAAAATGACTTTTACTTGGTTCATTGTGTGGAATCACACATCTCTTTAGTTGAAGAATTCAAGGTTTTTATTCAATTCAATTACAATAACACAACCCCCCCACCCTTTTATTTTAGTAAGTTAATGATAGTTAACCTTTTCGCTGCAAGTGACAAGATATCTGGTCATGTAGCTGCTCCTTCTGTTTTGCATGTGATGAGCTACCTCGTCATGTAGTTGTCCATCCTGTTGTGCAAGTGAAACACCTTGTCAAAACCCACGTTATATTGGCACAACACAAGGGCGGGCTCAGCTTAGATCCTTTGATAGTTTTTACAATGTAAATGATTATCATGACAATCGTGGTTCTGCAACTACCCCCAATCTGTTCTATACAGAAAGGGTGCTGATGTTTTTAAGCTTTAGATGACATTCACAAATGACTGAACAGCTAGGTCGAACCCCAGTAAACAGAAGCATGTACAAGGACACGAAGAGAACAAACAGCACAAGACTGTCAGAGACTTTTAAAATGATCTGTGTTTTTGTTGTGAGTTTTCTCCTTTTTCTCTTTCCAATTACCTCAGCAAAGAACAAAAAAGTGTTTAATGTAATTCAATTCTACCAATTAAAATCTGACACATTTTTGAAATGTGTAAAATGTTCCTAAAAATGACAGATAATAAATACCCAATAATGAAAACAAAAAGAGAGGCAAGAACTTTTACCCCAGTGAGAAGTGCTGGGCAAGCAGCTGCAAAGCACTTAGCTTGAGCAAGCGGATGCAACAAGCAGGGCTACCAGATTCCAGAGTGACAAACTCTCAGCTCAAACAAGAGGATGCAACAAGCAGGGCTACCAGATTCCAGAGTGACAAACTCTCAGCTCAAACAAGAGGATGCAAAAAGCAGGGCTACCAGATTCCAGAGTGACAAACGCTCAGCTCAAACAAGAGGATGCAACAAGCAGGGCTACCAGATTCCAGAGTGACAAACTCTCAGCTCAAACAAGAGGATGCAAAAAGCAGGGCTACCAGATTCCAGAGTGACAAACTCTCAGCTCAAACAAGAGAATGCAAAAAGCAGGGCTACCAGATTCCAGAGTGACAAACTCTCAGCTCAAACAAGAGGATTAAAAAAGCAGGGCTACCAGATTACAGAGTGACAAACTCTCAGCTCAAACAAGAGGATGCAAAAAGCAGGGCTACCAGATTCCAGAGTGACAAACTCTCAGCTCAAACAAGAGGATTAAAAAAGCAGGGCTACCAGATTCCAGAGTGACAAACTCTCAGCTCGAACAAGAGGATGCAAAAAGCAGGGTGCAGAACAACTCATTGTTTCCTTTCAATTTTCATCAAATCAAAGCATCTTAAGATGTACAAAAAGCTATACTAGGAAAAATAGATCAGCTGTTACCATTTAAACATGTGACATACACATAATCAGAATTATTAAACAAATAATCCAGAAGACTGTTTATTTTATTTTGAATGGCGCTAACACAACAAATGACTGCTGCTAACTTGTTGAGCACACTTATACATAGGCTTGCTACTTTGATATTAAAATCAGTAACGCTCACTAAGCGTCGCATTCCCCAAAAATATGAGTTCGACTGAAATAAATGTATATACAGTAAATGTCAGTAAAACCACTCGCTATTTTTTATATTCTTACCAAAAATAATCATTTAGAAATCATCTGTAGTTTGTGTAGTTTTTATATTCGCTGTTTGTCCCGTCTGCGTTCCGCTCTGAGAGGCTGGGGGTCACTGTCAGCCATCTCAGTGGTCCGTTAGTGCTGTAGTTTCACCCTGTTCTGACGGATCTTGTTGACTGAAGCAGTGCTAGAATGCTCTCATTTGCCAGCTACACCACCTGTCATTCAAAGTTCTACTTTGATATTAGCAGGTTAAGGTGTAGGTAAGCTTCTGCTTTATGTATACAGTGACAGTTACTAGTTTAATTTGAAATTGTGGCACAGGAGACTGCTGAAGTCCACCTGCATTACCTTCCAGTGACTCTTGAGTCCGGCTCTGCTGAAGCAGGAGAGGGGGAGCTCAAACTCAAGTAAAAACTGCAAGTTAGTTCTGTTCAACTATCTAATGTTTTATTCTGTACGTATTATTTTTAGTCGTAAATTTATGCTATAAAAGGTCTGTGTAATAAACTTTTATATGCTTTACGGATTATTTAAGATAATTTTTAAATGTATAGCTCAGCTGTGACCAAACGTTATTTCAATTAGAATGTTGGTACCCATGGTTTTGTTGCATGTCGAAAATCATAAATGGGGTTTTGCTAAATGAGGCGTTTTTCAATGACATTTTTTTTTAAAGCTTAAAGGTTGATTTCACCCATTTTCTGCCTGAACTGAAAAATAAAGATTGAAAACAAATCGTATTTTTTTTCTAAAATAAACAGCAATATTAGTCTTTGATTTGGCAAAAAAAATAAATAAAAAAAAATAAAAAATCGAATAGTAGCAAGCCGACATATATAAACAGCAAAACCGGAACAATTCAACAATTTCACTGATTCTGACCAGGACAAAAAATGAAGGCTGAAAACTAGAACAATCCCAGTTTTCCCGTAACGTCTGGTAACCCTGGGGAAAAAAGCAACCTTGAAAAACCCTAAAGGAAGCATATTCGCATTTATAGTTTCTTCTGCCGATAACACCCGATTCTGAATACACAGACAGGACAGGTACAAACACCCGATTCTGAATACACAGACAGGACAGGTACAAACACCCGATTCTGAATACACAGACAGGACACGTACAAACACCCGATTCTGAATACACAGACAGGACAGGTACAAACACCCGATTCTGAATACACAGACAGGACAGGTACAAACACCCGATTCTGAATACACAGACAGGACAGGTACAAACACCCGATTCTGAATACACAGACAGGACACGTACAAACACCCGATTCTGAATACACAGACAGGACAGGTACAAACACCCGATTCTGAATACACAGACAGGACAGGTACAAACACCCGATTCTGAATACACAGACAGGACAGGTACAAACACCCGATTCTGAATACACACATTATTTTAATGCCATTTGCTTTCCTACAATAGGTGCTTGTCCAATGCCAGCCTGTCTGTTCTATCAGTCCCACCCTGTCTGCGATTAGTCCGAGAGAAAGTCCCGAATACTCTGAAGTACTGTACTTCCTTGCTGATAGATGTATGAAAGATAAGCCTGCTGTAAATATGATCGGTATTTCAAATGTGCTCAACAAGTGTACTTCCTTCTTCTGATAAGAAGTCTTACGTGAATGCAAACCAAGCTTGCAGAGTACATTACTTAGAATGTAAAGAACTGAAGCAATTTTCAATGGAAAATAAAGTCCTCAGAAACGTCTGGTGCAATTAAGCAAGGTCGGTCTCTTTCTCTCTCTTTCAAAAATGTAATAAATAACAATAAATAAATAACAATAAAAGGCAAGTCATAAGCTTTAACAGGGATGAAAGCACACCTAGTGGTCTTATCTAAGAACAAAATGTTTCAAAACAGTTAGTGTCACATTGGAGGCTGCAAGACATAAAAGATGAGCCATTGCGCTGTGTGTGTGGTTTGTGTGTCTCTCAAATACACCATCCAAAACAACACTTGCAGAAGTGCAGCAACACCCACCTGAATACCTTGCTGTGAGCCCAAATTCAATTCAAAATGAATAACTAAAGGGTGGCCATTAAATCACCATAACAGAATCCAAATAATTTACCACTTTGACGGTCCAAATGGGGGTGCTGGACAGCTGACTTGTAATTGAGGGGTCCCACCCTTCTGAACGGTCTGGGGACCACGAAGGAGAGCTGGACATGTTACGGGTGCTCCAAGCTCCCTGAGATATGGCAGATGAGAGAAGGGGATAAAATGCAGCAAAATAAACACAAAGGATGCAAACAAAACCGTTAAAACAAAGCAAAGCAAAGCAGGGAGTGAAAACAGAGCAGTTTGGGACAAAATCTCTCTCCCTCTCTCAAATTTAAATGCTAATGCAGATCACGTACCTTTGCAGGTGAAGGCAGCCCATGAAAAAGGTGGAGAGTCTTAAATAAAATAACAACTTGCTGTTACTTTGTGTAACCTAGACGTTGCTGGATCTCTGTTCTGGGTCAATAGTCAGCACACAATCTTGAATTAGATTTCGTATCAAAACCCTTTGCACTATTAGGATCTGCTGCAGTGTATCTCAAATAAAACAGACTTCAAAGTTCTGCCGCCGCTGAAAAGCGGGTAGCGAAGCAGGATCTTTATCTGCCAAGCCCCACACTGATTATGGAAGAAGTTTAAAACAGGTTGTTTATCCCCCAGGTTATTTTTTTATAAATTGAAAACATTTTGCAATGCAATTAAAATACATATTGTGCAATAACTGTAGGGCTAAATGAGACAATTGAATTTGGTTAATTGAAAATAATTTCCAAGGTATAAATAAAAGATTACAGCTAAAGGTGCAAATATTTGCCCCAAACTTGCATATTTAATGTCAAACATTTAATGAAAGCACCACAAAACTCAGCTCTAAAGAGAATCATTAAATGCAAATAAATAAATAAATAGATAGAAAGCTGGGTGAAGAGCAGGGTGTGTGAGTGTGTGTGTGTGGTTACTTCCAAAAAGAGAAGCCTTGTCTTTAATACAACAGCATGTATTAACTAAACATTGTGAAAATGAACCAGCGATAGATATGCACTCGGAAAGGCATTCTCATTAACCCACTGAAGCAACAGCTAAAGCCCAAATGAAAAGGATGCGTTCCCTTCACTAGGACTACAAAAAAATAACAAATAAACAAATGAGTTAAAGCTAAAAGTAGAAATGCTGGTAAAGTGCTTCCGGACAGATAAAGTATCCTATCGTTGACTCAGCAATTACTGCAGAAGTGTTCTAGTGTCCATATTCCACTGGTTGCAAGCTAAAACCAAGAATTTAGTTTTTTGTCATATCCGTTCGTATCGTATACAACATTATATAAAGGGTGATATATATTTGGTATATATATATATATATCATAGATATATTAATATATATATATATATATATTATATATATATATATATATATATATATTATATATACACACACACACACATACATACATACCTACATACCTACATACACATACATATATCCTGGAATTATTAAATACATCTTTTACCCACTAGAATACATCCCGCTGCCCTTATCCTGTTAACAAAGCGAATCTATAAAAGAATATATTAATGAAATGACGGCATGTGGCCATTAGGAAGGAATGCTGGGTTAAAACACTCCAGCAATTACGGACGTGCCAATCTGACTAGTCAGAACCACAATGTTAATGAACATCGAAATCAACAGGAAGTGCCAGTTCTCTCTAACGACTTCAAAAACCACTCAGAAAATGACTGTGAACTGTAAAAACAACAGAAATGTTAAAATAAACAACCCTCTAATTTTAATAGAAGATGTATATTAATACAGTACTAGTCAAAAGTTTGAGTACACCTGCTTGAAACCAGGTTTTTCATGATTATCTATGCTTTTAACTGTATAAACTTGTCTATAAACACTTAATATTTCATTATATGATACGTGTACTTATATAAGCTGATAATCATAAGTGAATTGCATTCAAAAATTTAATTTTTAAATGAAAATGAAACTCTTGTCAATTTCAATGAAATGGTCACCCAAAGCAAGGGGATTTCAGTCTGAAGCCCAAGTCAGTTAAAAGTCTGAAATGTGTATAACACGGTGTTAGAACACTGGCCTAAGTATAAAAGTGTCTTTGTTAGATGTTCTCTGAGTTAACTAGCATGTTACCTAATTAAACTTGTCACCAATTATTGTTAACAGGTGAGGGTCCATGATTACTACAAATATAGGTAGCATGGGGCACAAGTGTGTCATCCCTGAATGTAAGGGAGCAGAAAATGGCAAAATATGCTCAGTTATATGACGTAAAACATTGTCAATTATGAAAAAAAACCTAGTTACCAGCAAGTGTACTCAAACTTTTGACTGGTACTGTAGATACCATCAAAAAACGTGATGCTGTAATGTAATCTTTATTTTGGTTTGTCAAGTTAAGCTTCTTAATGGGCTATGGTTGTAAGCAGACATGTTAGCACCTCGGACACAACTAAAGTCCTCTTTAGTCGCCAGCCTCACAGGACAAGCACCACTGGCGACAAAGGTGTACACCTTAGAGACAAGCGGGTGCACCCTGTGTGCTGCCTCCCAGCCAAGGTCATCATTACCAGCTTGGCTGCCTAGAAGAAACCACCAGGGAGTGTCAAAACCCGGGCTGTTCGAACACATCTTCCACACTGCAGAACAGTCCTGACCACTGGGCTGCTCTCATCAAAAAAATAAATCACTACACCACAAGAGAAAAAAACCTACCTGTCTCACTCGAGGTCTTCCTGGAGAAAATGTCCTTTTGGTGATGGCTGGCTTCCCCATGCCAATTTTTGGCGCGACTGGTATGAAAGTTGTTGAGGGTACCCCTCCACTGGAAGCTGGAGCTGCCTGAACCTGGGGCAAATCTTTTGGGGGAATTCCTACAGAAACAGGGGGTTCTGCCAGCTTGCTGGTGTCCACTGAAACAGAGAAAGAGCTTTCTGGGCACTGTTGTGACGGGGCAGTCAGATCCTCTGAAGGTGAATACAGGTCTGAGAAGCTCAGTTCGCTGGCGGGGATGGTGTCCATTTCCACAAGAAGACTGCTGTCAGAAACCTGAGCAACCTCGTGGTTTTCACTCAGTTCAAGCGCAAGGTGTTCTTGTGCCAAGGCAGGAGTTTCCAAAGGTCTCCTCTCCTGCACCGCAGTCTCCAGACGCTCTTGTGTTTGAGTGGGTTCTGCAGCCGACACTTCCATGGGTTCCACCCCGGCAGCTCCACTTTCAGTGCCTGCTTCCTCAGGTGCTGGTGGAACAACCTCAGCCGGCACTTCTGAATTCTGTGGTTGTAGTTCTCTTTCCAGCTGGGATTCTGTGGGTGCTGCTGCTGCTGCTGCTGTTTCTACCTCCTCCGGTGTTTCTTGTTTGGCTAGGAAGGGTGGAGACGGGGGCACAGAAACCTTGGGGACCATTGTTGTTACTTGTGCAGGTTCAGCAGCTGGAAAACATAAAATGTATGAAATACATACATACATACATACATACATACATAAACAGCTGGTCTCATACCCATCTTTTAGTGTTTTTAACATTTCTGGACTCGAGACATCTTGTTCAGTGGTACTCAACTCTGGCCCTTGAGATCATTCCATAAGAACATAAAGTTTACAAAATGAGGAGGCCGCCACTCGGCCCATCTTGCTCGTTTAGTTGTTAGTAGCTTATTGATCGCAGAATCTCAAACAGCTTCTTGAAGATTGTCAGCTTCAACAACATTACTGGGGAACTGGTTCCAGACCCTCATGATTCTCTGTGTAAAAAAGTGCCTCTTGTTTTCTGTTTTGAATGCCCCTTTATCTAATCTTCATTTGTGACCCCTGGTCCTTGTTTCTTTTTTCAGGTCAAAAAAAGTCTCTTGGGTCGACATTGTCAATACCTTTTAAAATTTTGAATGCTTGAATCAGATCGTCTTGTAATCTTCTTGTAGTAGATTCAATTTTTTAGCCTGTCTGCATATGACGTGCCTTTCAAACCCTAAATAATTCTTGTCACTCTTCTTTGCACTCTTTCTAGAGTAGTAATATCCTTTTTGTAGAGAGGTGACCAGAACTGAACACAATATTCTAGATGGGGTCTTACTAATGCACTGTAAAGTTTTGACATTACTTCCCATGATTTAAATTCATCACTTTTCACTTTATATCCAGGCATCTTGTTGGCCTTGTTTCTAACTTCCCCACGTTGTCTAGATGAAGACATTTCTGAGTCAACTCCTAGATCTTTTTCATAAATTCCTTCTTCAATTTCAGTATCTCCCATATGGTATTTATAATACACATTTTTTTATTGCCTGTGTGCAGTACTTTACACTTTTCTATATTAAATGTCATTTACCATGTGTTTGCCCAGTCCTGGTCTTTATTCCAACCAGGTTCTAAATTAGTTAATTGCCTCTTAGCAGCCGAGTGGGAGTATCACATGAGACTGGATTTACTGAATACCTGCTGATAAATACTCCTTACAGGCCATCGTGAGTAGGAGTATCAGCACAGCCTATTCAAAGCACTGCTGCAGCACACAGGTCATTACACAGGCTCCCAATCACCTTTACAAACCTCTTCAACCTCAAGACCCAACATGACAAACTATACAAATCCAATCACAGACCCTGCATTCTGAGAAGAGAAAAACTGGAACACCCCCCCCTTAAATCACAAAACACAACAAACAGGAAAGCAGAAGTGTTGTGTGTACCAGACTCGACAGGTTTCTGCTCCTCCTTGAGCTGATTCTCTTCAGCAGCATGTTCCAGATTCCCTGCTTCTTCAACTGCTTCCTGTACCCTTTCCAAGCATGCTTTAGAAAAAGAAGAGAAAATGAAAAGATTAACGAGATGCTGCTCTTGAAACTTCGTCATTAAGCCAAGTGCAGTCTGAAGAGAAGAAGCTGCGACCCTCTCATTATCTCACAAAGCAGCTGCCACTGACCCCTTCATTATCTAGCACACCTGCAATGTAGGGAATACTTATTAGATGGTGAGAGTCATCACCCTCAATTTGTTCAATCAATAACTAACATAAGCAGTTTACAACGTGAGCCAGAACTACTGTGCAGCTTTAGAGGTCATCAAACCTCCCTGTTCAAGAAATCTCCAGCTTGGGTTTAAATCAACACTGCAGTCTTGTATACAGGGCTAGGACAGACACCTGAAAACAGCAGACCAGCACACGATGCCAATCTATTCTCTCTTTAATAGCGGGGCTAGGACAGACACCTGAAAACAGCAGACCAGCACACGATGCCAATCTATTCTCTCTTTAATAGCGGGGCTAGGACAGGCACCTGAAAACAGCAGACCAGCACACGATGCCAATCTATTCTCTCTTTAATAGCGGGGCTAGGACAGACACCTGAAAACAGCAGACCAGCACACAATGTCAATCTATTCTCTCTTTAATAGCAGGGCTAGGACAGACACCTGAAAACAGCAGACCAGCACACGATGTCAATCTATTCTCTCTTTAATAGCGGGGCTAGGACAGACACCTGAAAACAGCAGACCAGCACACGATGCCAATCTATTCTCTCTTTAATAGCGGGGCTAGGACAGACACCTGAAAACAGCAGACCAGCACACGATGCCAATCTATTCTCTCTTTAATAGCGGGGCTAGGACAGACATCTGAAAACAGCAGACCAGCACACGATGTCAATCTATTCTCTCTTTAATAGCGGGGCTAGGACAGGCACCTGAAAACAGCAGACCAGCACACGATGCCAATCTATTCTCTCTTTAATAGCGGGGCTAGGACAGACACCTGAAAACAGCAGACCAGCACACGATGCCAATCTATTCTCTCTTTAATAGCGGGGCTAGGACAGACACCTGAAAACAGCAGACCAGCACACGATGTCAATCTATTCTCTCTTTAATAGCTTGGCTAGGACAGACACCTGAAAACAGCAGACCAGCACACGATGCCAATCTATTCTCTCTTTAATAGCGGGGCTAGGACAGACACCTGAAAACAGCAGACCAGCACACGATGCCAATCTATTCTCTCTTTAATAGCGGGGCTAGGACAGACACCTGAAAACAGCAGACCAGCACACGATGCCAATCTATTCTCTCTTTAATAGCGGGGCTAGGACAGACATCTGAAAACAGCAGACCAGCACACGATGTCAATCTATTCTCTCTTTAATAGCGGGGCTAGGACAGACACCTGAAAACAGCAGACCAGCACACGATGTCAATCTATTCTCTCTTTAATAGCGGGGCTAGGACAGACATCTGAAAACAGCAGACCAGCACACGATGCCAATCTATTCTCTCTTTAATAGCGGGGCTAGGACAGACATCTGAAAACAGCAGACCAGCACACGATGTCAATCTATTCTCTCTTTAATAGCGGGGCTAGGACAGACATCTGAAAACAGCAGACCAGCACACGATGTCAATCTATTCTCTCTTTAATAGCGGGGCTAGGACAGACATCTGAAAACAGCAGACCAGCACACGATGTCAATCTATTCTCTCTTTAATAGCGGGGCTAGGACAGACATCTGAAAACAGCAGACCAGCACACGATGTCAATCTATTCTCTCTTTAATAGCGGGGCTAGGACAGACATCTGAAAACAGCAGACCAGCACACGATGCCAATCTATTCTCTCTTTAATAGCGGGGCTAGGACAGACACCTGAAAACAGCAGACCAGCACACGATGCCAATCTATTCTCTCTTTAATAGCGGGGCTAGGACAGACACCTGAAAACAGCAGACCAGCACACGATGCCAATCTATTCTCTCTTTAATAGCGGGGCTAGGACAGGCACCTGAAAACAGCAGACCAGCACACGATGCCAATCTATTCTCTCTTTAATAGCGGGGCTAGGACAGACACCTGAAAACAGCAGACCAGCACACGATGCCAATCTATTCTCTCTTTAATAGCGGGGCTAGGACAGACACCTGAAAACAGCAGACCAGCACACGATGCCAATCTATTCTCTCTTTAATAGCGGGGCTAGGACAGACACCTGAAAACAGCAGACCAGCACACGATGCCAATCTATTCTCTCTTTAATAGCGGGGCTAGGACAGACACCTGAAAACAGCAGACCAGCACACGATGCCAATCTATTCTCTCTTTAATAGCGGGGCTAGGACAGACACCTGAAAACAGCAGACCAGCACACGATGCCAATCTATTCTCTCTTTAATAGCGGGGCTAGGACAGACACCTGAAAACAGCAGACCAGCACACGATGCCAATCTATTCTCTCTTTAATAGCGGGGCTAGGACAGGCACCTGAAAACAGCAGACCAGCACACGATGTCAATCTATTCTCTCTTTAATAGCGGGGCTAGGACAGACACCTGAAAACAGCAGACCAGCACACGATGCCAATCTATTCTCTCTTTAATAGTGTTTCAGTACACTGAAAAGGTTTATAAGGAGTTTACAGGTTGTATTTCTTTAAAGTAGTTACTGAGGGCGGAGAAGATTCCCCAACAACATGAACAGCTCTTCTTTAAACTATTGTTTTAGCATATTTTGCAATAAACGTTCCAAAGAAGTGTGGCTCTTTCTTAACCATAATCTACATTCAATGCCAGATTTATTAAATTATGTATGGGCTTTTAGGTATATTACTATGTAAAGACATGCAGTATATAACAGATTTAATTAATGTGTAAACAGGACAAGCTGAACTCAGAACACAAAATATCTGCAAGATCTCGTACCTCTTCAGCATGAGAAACTGCTGTTTTTTCACCACGTCTTATCCATGGTTAGAACATGGAACCTCTTGTGTCGTTTTACATCATTTAAATGCAGCCCAGTCCAAATTCATGTTATACCTACAGGGTTCTCACATTGTGGCACAGTAATTACTGATCAGTTACTTGTTAACTGCTTATTTACCATCTTTGATTCATAGGGTTATAATGTCTTTCAGTGAAAGACATGGAAAGTTCTGCCGACAAGCACCTTGCCTACGTTGTTCACATCATAAGCTTCCGAGTCCTCGTCAGTGAGGCAGTTAACCTTCAGAATCCCTACTGGCATGAAGGGCGAGTCTGGTAACGATCTCCCAAGGGTGTCACAGCAGTGTTTACAGTGTGGTCTGGAGGGGACTAACCCTTCTCTGCTTGTCTGAGTCTCTCCCAAGGGTGTCACAGCAGTGTTTACAGTGTGGTCTGGAGGGGACTAACCCTTCTCTGCTTGTCTGAGTCTCTCCCAAGGGTGTCACAGCAGTGTTTACAGTGTGGTCTGGAGGGGACTAACCCTTCTCTGCTTGTCTGAGTCTCTCCCAAGGGTGTCACAGCAGTGTTTACAGTGTGGTCTGGAGGGGACTAACCCTTCTCTGCTTGTCTGAGTCTCTCCCAAGGGTGTCACAGCAGTGTTTACAGTGTGGTCTGAAGAGGGCTAACCCCTTTCAGCTTGTCTGTCTCACGGATTGCCAGCATGCCCTCTGACTCTCGCACAAAGTGCTGTGAAGAGTAATCAATTCATTCATTAGTTACCTCTCGTCAGCTTTTCCTAAATACAGATACATCAGTTCCAGCATGCTGGCAGTGTAGAAGTTTAGATCCGGAACAGCATCGTTCTTTTTAAAAAAAAAGTTGGGTCAGCTGAACAGAACTAAAATGGTAGAGGAAGCTCAGAATTGCCATCCTTTAAATAAACAGGGGCGAACCCGGTATTTACCAAGCAGTAATGATGGGAAAAACCTCCACCCTGCACATAGCGCCCCCAATCCAGGACTGCTGCTAGGACAGCCTGAGATTCACATCTGCCAAAGGCCTAAGTGCCTGACTCTACATGCAATCTGACAGCACAGCGGGTCTCACGAGGGACGAGGTCATTCAGTTGAGCCAGCCAGCTCCAGCGCACATTAACACACAAAAACAACACCTACACTGCTGTGTATGTGAACCGATTCAACAAAGCAGCAGGCTGTGGTGCAAGAGACCACAATTAAATAAGCATGAGGATCAAATTACCCTCCCACCATGTGGCACCCAATCACCATCAACACACAAGTGTGGGAGGGAGCACCGAGGCTGCTCTTTCTGCACTCTGTGCAGAGTGTGGACAGCTGGCTGGGCTGCTGTGCTGTCAATTCTTCAGCTGCCTCACACAGGGAAAGGGGAAATGCTTTAAATGGAGCAGTATCCTCCACCCAGCCTGTGGAGTCAGGTAACAGGTGAGATGTAAGCCTGAACACTCCCCATGAGGCTCGGCTCTGGCTCCTGACAGCACAGATCAATGAAACAATGAAATTTGTCTCACCTGGCAGGCCGCAAAGCTCATTTATACCACACTGCTTTCATATGGGATGTTAAAGTTCCAACTCACCCTGCCGTTGTAATCACTGCTAGCTCTGTGCACACACAGTTTGGAAGAAAAAATAGCTGAACAGGTAGAGCAAAAACATAGAGTCCCTAGCCAAAAAACATGGGGGTCGAGGGGGAACCCACGACATACACCCCGGAAAGGAAAGTGAAGGCCTGGGTCAATGTAGAATAATTATCAGGGCAAAACAAACATTTAAAAAAGTGTTCACAAAACAGACAAGGTTGCGTACATCTTTTTTTTAATTAGATGTACCTAGGATCTAGCAGGTTACCTGTAGTTAAACCCAGCAATGGGAGCACACCCCAATAAGCATTCATTAGGTGAGGACACTGCTTTGTTAATCCCTCTGAGCGTGGGAAGATCATCAATAGAAATCCCAGTTCTGTCTGTCTGCCAGGGAAAGCTCCTAAACACAGGCTTATAGATCAGCACGCTTTACAAACGAGAGGAGGCCATTCAGCCCATCTTGCTTGTTTGGTTGTTAGTAGCTTATTGATCCCACAATCTCATCAAGCAGCTTTTTGAAGGATCCCAGGGTGTCAGCCTCAACAACATTACAGGGGAGTTGGTTCCAGACTCAATTCTCTGTGTAAAAAGTGCCTCCTATTTTCTGTTCTGAATGCCCCTTTATCTAAACTCCATTTGTGACCCCTTGTCCTCGTTTCTTTTTTCAGGCCGAAAAAGTCCCCTGGGTCGACATTGATACCTTTTCTAATTTTGAATGTTTGAATCAGATCGCCACGTAATCTTCTTTGTTCAAAACTGAATAGATTCAATTCTCTTAGCCTGTCTGCATATCCCATGCCTTTTAAACCCAGAATAATTCTGGTTGCTCCTCTACTGCAGCAATATCCTTTTTGTAGCGAGGTGACCACAGCTGAACACAATATTCTAGATGAGTCTTACTAATGCATTGTAAAGTTTTAACATTACTTCCCTTGATTTAAATTCAACACTTTTCACTACACATCTGAGTATCTTGTTGGCCTTTTTTATAGCTTCCCCACATTGTCCAGATGAAGACATTTCTGAGTCAACATAAACTCCTAGGTGTTTTCCATAGAGTCCTTCTTCAATTTCAGTACCTCCCATATGATACTTATAATGCACATTTTTATTGCCTGCGTGCAGTACCTTATACTTTTCTCTATTAATCTCATTTGCGTCTGCCCAGTTCTGAATGCTGTCTAGATCACTTTGAATGACCTTTGTGTTGTCTGCAAGTTTAAAAAGTTTGCTTACTATATCAGTATCTAAACCATTAATGTAGATTAGGAATAGCAGAGGACCTAACACTGATCCCTGTGCTACTCCACTGGTTACCTCGCTCCATTTTGAAGTTTCTCCTCTAATCAGCACTCTCTGTTTTCTACATGTTAACCACTCCTTAATCCATGTGCATGCATTTTACATGGAGGGTAAACAGATGGGACTTTCCAGCTGGAATTGTGGTTCCTCTCCAGAGGGTGGGATAAGCTTTGAAATAATCTTCCTACCAACTGCACTGGCGGGCACTGTTCCAAAAAGGAATATAGAGGTCTGATAACCTGGATTCTACCTGCCTCGGGGCATTGTGGTTAACACACTCTCTTTCCGTGCCAGTTCGCACCCAGCCTCTGCCATAAGACAGCTAACCTATTTTCCTTCCCAGCATGAACCCAATCTTATTCCACATGCAGCTTTCACCCTGCTTCATATCAAAACTCCCACGGCCCAAGATTCAGATTACTATATGCACTGTAGTACCACTTATTTTTCTGTCAACAACCTTACCATGTTAGAGCGCTGACTGCAAACTTAAAAAGACCAACTGGCAGTCAGTTTCAGATTTCTGAGGCAGTGTTAAGCGCCAAGACATCATTCAGACCTTGCTGTGCCACCAATTGGTCATTTGCAATTCAACAAAAGAATTTATATTAAAAAAAAAAAAAACCTTTAGCTTGTCAAAAACAGTTTGAAATTAGATTTCCATGTGTACTTTACTTCCCTCCTCCCTTGATAAAATCACTAGTGTTTTAGGGAGTTTCCGCTCTACAGCTGATCTTATCTAGAGAGTCTCTTCCACATATTAAACTCAAGTTCTCGTCAGATCTGTCATTATCAACTCTACAAGTACAAGAGAGACAAAAGAACCCCCCTCCCCAGCCCCTCATTAAACTCTCTTTTGCCAACGACTTTGTTCCCTTTTACATTGCTTTTCAATTTCACTCCTTTGTGTTTTCACCATTGTGCTCTAAAGTAAAATAAATAAAAGCTGCATTCTGTAGCCTGACCCTGCACAGTAATCTCTATGGAAATTTGCCAGGTCAGCGCCTGGAGGAAATTAATATACCTCAATATTGGATCAACAAAACACAACTGCTCAGAAGAACAGCACACGATAAAATCAAGGGACACACAGAAAGCCAATAAACGCATGTGTGGAGCTACCTGCTCTTTAACTTGCTTACATGTTTCTCTCTTGCTTGGTCCATTACCTGGTTCAAGTTCTTCAGCTGGCTCAGCGGTCTCCAGGACCCCACATGTTTGGCTTGCTTGCAGTTCCTCCAGTTCCACTTGCTTGCAGACTGTGCACACATATCCGTCTTTTAGCAAGACGCTGGTTTCGTTCTCTGCTTGTCTGTCGCAGTCTAGATGTATCCACCTAAAATCAATTAAGCAAAGACATTTTCATCTGCAACCCTGGAATAGAAGTGCATCTGAAAGTCTCCATGGGTTTACGATGACTGCCGTTGCTCAAGACAGAAAAATCCTAGTTGAAAGATGTCAAACTTGCACCTCCATGTCCTCCTTATTATCCACCTCATTGGTGATCACTTCTACTGGCTAACCAGCATGCACTGCAGCATGGAGACAAGAGGCAGTGGAAATGTGGATACAGTTAGCCACACCCCCACCCAGTTCAAATACTAATGACTGGAGGACTGTCAGAAGATTTAGTTAAGATTCCACCTGCATGACTATGGGTTAGTCAATGCACTCCAACATCCCACTACCTGTTACAGAATCAAGGGATATCCACTTCATAGCTATCCAAGTAAGGGTTATCTTATGCCAAGTGCTTTTTGTAACAGGGTGGCAACACTTACCTTTTGCACATCTGACAGCAAAGCATGTCCTTCTGGGAATCTGGGTGGATCGCCTTTCCACAAAGTGGACAGGACAAGCCCATGTCCTTCTGCTGGTAGCAGTTATCACACAATAGACAATTGTGGTGCCACTGAAAACTTGTTCTGGTGCCACACTGCTCACATACTCTGCAATTCTGTCAAGGGGGAAAAAGTTAAGTCAGTTGTAAGTGCTTCACCACACTAAGAAATATACATTACAATGTAGCTCGTTAAGAAAAGCAGTCATTCACAAAAATAAAACTGAACAATGTTGTGTAAAATAACTAGACTTTTGAAAACAGCGCACTGTATTTTAAGAGCGCTCCCCAACACCTGAGAAAGCAGTTGTATTTGACACATTTAAATGATTACTATTTTCTTTGTTGCGGCAATGAGAAGTTGAAGCCCTGGCTGCAGCTCTGTATTGAACACTCAGGAGTCCTGAGTCAGAACTCTGCCTGTCAGGCTGGGAGTTCTGCTCATCCTCAAAGGGGTGGCGAGCGTAGATCACAAGAGCTCTTTTGGGATTTTGTAGTTAAACAGGGTAAGAAAGTTCAGACTGTCTAGCTATCTCAAATTGCACTGGGTATTTGAGCTCTCAGCATGGAGGGATTCATTCCAGCCAAGCCAGTGGCCTGCAGCTAAATCAGCAATTAGCATCTGCAGGCTGTGCGGCAGGGAGGAGCTCCCAGCACTGCCAGATACACGGGAAACATACAAAGAGATCAAATCTGAATAGTACGAGACAGGACATCCAAATATTGTTCGAATTGCATTTACTTACCCCGTAAAGGTCAAGTAATTAATCATAACTGTTTTGTTTCACACAGGACAATTCACTCCAAACTGATCAAATGCAAACATCACATCAGAAAGGTCATAAAGAAATAAGCAGGCAACGTTTATATTACTAGAACCATCGATTATCACCTTGTAAGGACTTGGTCTATATGGGCATTATAATACAGTACAAAAAGGGCATTGAAGGAGAACGCTCAGTATAACGCAATATAAATACCACAACAGAGCCGCAGTCTGAGAGGAGTGAAGCTTTTCTAACCAGGACTACTCAAAATGAAACTCTTATAATAAACTGAAAACGAGGCAAGCACCGCAAGAAACTGAAAAGGTGACAAGCGGGAGAGGTTTCAGAAGTATAGCTCGCTATCTGAAACGCTGAGTCAAACCCCACACTTCCGAAGCTTGCTAAATCAGACAGCTTTACAGACAGCACCAAAGGGATTTACCTTGCTGAGAGCCAGCAGCATCACAGCCACTGCGCTCAATAACCCCAGGGCAGATTCAGAGTTAACAGGATGCAACACAAGCAATCTACTAACAGACAGCTGTGCAGCAGAGGAGCAATGTTGAAATGAACCAATGCAAGTCCACAGGGTTTATTAACAAACAGGTGGAGCCTTCAAAAGACTCTCTAAATTTATATTTATTTTGCATGTGTAACCATAATTCGGATTTCATTTTTTTTTTTTTTAACAAATGTAACTGGAATAGCCAGCTTTAAAAGGCATTCTAGCGAATAATTCCCCTTTCAACCACTGCAGCTCAACTGAGCTTCAAAAAAAGCCAATCCTCACAACCCCCACCCCCAGGAAACAAAGAACCAATGAAAGGAACGTGCTGTCGGTCATACAACCAATAGCAAAACAGTGATGTAACAATAGATCCCTGCAGACTACAGAAGGGTACAATACAATCCCAATTTAAACTGAAAAAAGAATGCAAAAAAAATGAAATAAACATCAACTCAACTGAAGCATTATATAAATGGAATATGCAGGATGGGCCCAACTGAAAATATCGGATTGATTTATTTTATTCATTAGCCCGACCTGAGGCCATGGCTAACTAATGAAATAAATCCGATATTCATCTCACCTCTCCTCACCCTAAAACACAAGGATTTCCAAACGAAAGACACAACAGACAACTATATATAACCAGATGCAAAAAATAAATAAAAAAATAAAAAATCCTTACTTTGCATCTCCAGCTATTTGTAGGTATGGAGTCCATTACAGGTTGTAGACAAAATGTGTGATATCCCTTGTCACATGTGTCACATACCAACATCTTGCTGTCCTCCCCAGGGTTCCTGAAACATGAGCACAATATTACCCATCTGCAGCCAATTCACCCAACATGCATGACCTCACTGCAATACCCCACATGCTGATGCAGCAAACTCCTTTCTGTGGTTCCTGGAGTTCTGTTTCTTTGAGGAAATGCTTCATTTACTTGTGCGATGAATTAATTCTGCATTAGCCCAGAGATTTGATGAATTAGAATTGCATAAAAATATAATGAACAGAGCTATTCAAATGGAAAATTCCTTATTGTTGACCATCATCTAAAATTATCTTCCAGAGTTATTAGGGGTAAAAAAAAAAAAAAAAAAAAAAAAAAAATCACATCCTTCCTTGAACAGTTTTAATAAAGGCATTTAACTTTAAAAGGCAAAATAAACATCAGGAAATGAATTTGAATGCCTTATTCTGTGCAGTATACCATCTGCGTGCAGTGTATGCACTGTGTTACTCAGGGACGAGAGGACTGGTGCTACAGTGCCCACTGCTACCCGGTTGGGGAGTTGGTGTCAAGCATGTTGGTTCACCACTTACTTGCAGGTTTGGCAGACCTTGCAGTCGGGGCACTGCCAGCCTGCCCTCTTCAAAGGGGTCACTCCTATATCCAGGCACATCCCATGGTAATGCTGCCCACAACTGGTACAAAACAGCTGGTCCAGGAGGTCTCCTGGGCTGTCACACAATGCACAGTTCGCTTCATCCTTTGCTGTATTTGGAAAGAGAAAAAATAAAAGGATACACACAGATTAGTGCATTAAACTAGATTACATTATTTAGAAACGAAGCTTTCTTTTGTGGCACAGTGTCATGAGAATGTCAATTAAGAATACTGCATTACTGTCAATTAAGAATACTGCATTATACGCAAGTGGAAGCAAAAATGCATCCACCAGGTTAACACATCTGCATCTGAAACCATGAAGGTACAAACCTTTAAAATGAAATACTACTTCAGTTGAATCCTCTTCAGTTTGATACAAACATTTGATAATATCTGCACATTTATTTTACAAAATATAGATTTAAAGAAAGTAAACCTGGTCCCATTATAAATTTGCATACTACTGTAGATGCTTAAGATGTTGGCTTGAATACAACGAAGCAAAGCAGCTGCATTTGCTTGAACAGTGGCTGTGCCGGGGACATGTGAGCTTGCAGTAGAGGAGTAGGAAATCCCTAGGAGAAGATTACATTGTTAATTGAATTGAGCATGCATTGGGAATTGCTGGTCCCACGTTTCTTCAAATCCCGCTACGTCATCACGAGCCAGTGTGCCAGGTTACAGCTTCGCTACAACAACTCCTCTCTGAAACGAGAAGTAACCTGCACACAGCAGCTCTGGAGACAGGTCAAACCGTTTTGCTTTCCCATTACTCAAGCCACTCAAAAAGGTACCGTTCCTTTCTCCCCAGTTGAAGTAAATGATATCTGAGTGAGATCACCTGGAAAGAAACTAATTTATTCAGTTTTTTGTCCAGTTAATTAAAATGATCACAACGAGCCGTATATGCCACACAGAGGAGACGGCAGTTTGAGCCAAGACAGGTGCTCCAAGCCCTGGTTTAATATCCCTTAGGCCGGAGATGCTTGAGCAATAAGGCCATTTTTTTTTATTGGCAACTCAAATTGACTGTGTGTCACTAATTGCCAACTCGAGCTGCCAACAATTTCCAATTGGCAATCGAGTTAATACACTAGACCACTGCTTGATTTTCATCAATTCAGTTGACAACTTTGTGTTCAGCCAATGATATTGCACTTTCTAAATCATCTGATTTCACTCAATTTTTTCAAATAGAAAGCATGGCTACACTGCAATTGATTTTTTTCTTTTCATGATAGAAAATATTTATGGGATGTTTGAAGCACGGAACATAAAGACTGCAGGAAAAAAAAATGACGAACAGATTGGAATTGGCAAATAATCTTTCAGGAAAATCACCAGCGGAGGGAAAAAGAAAAACTGCAGATATTTTCCTTCCTTAACCCTAACCCTTCTCTCTGCAAAATACCGAGTTTGGAGGTTCTTGAGCTCGTCTTTCACCTCCGCTGGTGCACACTCCAGTTTTTCTACGTCGACTTTTTAAAAAAAATATTCCAATTACTGTATCAGCTGCTGAAACATGTTTACTGCAAAAAACAGGCACCACCTTAACTGCTTACAACAATTGTCACTCTCAGTGTGCGTGTGGCACACCTAGCAACCGCAATTCAGCTGTACAATTTTTGGTGTCAAATAGAATCGACAAGAAAAACTGCTTGTGTGTCTCCGTCCTTAGCCAGCCTTGTTTTGATTAATATAAGAAAAAATAATGAATGAATGAATGGGAGCTAAGGACTTACATCTACCAGTAGCCTGCTCGATGTGTTCTGGGCAAAGGAGAGTGTGACTCCTGATATCCTGGAAAGCGGCAGCTGCCGCTGCACAGGGATAATGGTACAAGCGGCTGCACTTCTCTTCACAGCATTTGATGGTTGCTCCAAGGCGCTTACAGTATGCACAGTGCTAAACAAAGGGAGAGAAAAACAATGCCACGTGTTAAAGTACCAGTAAAACATGCAAACTGCCAACCTATTAACCCTGGAAGGCTGTGCACTGCATGTACAGTATGACTTCATATCCTGTGAAGGGGTCAATTAAGGTTAAATAAATAGTAAGCACGCTTGCGAACACTGCAAGGTTGGAGGATGTTTTCCAACTCAACCAACTCAGGACACAAAGGAACAAGGAATTGATAAAGTGGGCTACATTGGACCTTGTGTAGAAGATATGTGTATTCTGAGTCTGGAACCATGAAATTGACAGTGCTTTGATATTGTTAGAAAAACAGAGTGTAAGCAGAGCTCACAAAGTTCAGCTTCATACCCCCACATTTAGGTAAGATATAGAGGACAGGCACTTGAGAATGTGAGTGAGACAAGCTCCCCGAATCCTCTCCTGATGAGAGACCCTCTCCGCACCTGAGCTACCTCCCAGAACATTAGGGAACCGATCACTATCTGACTGTTTAACTTGTGCCACATTGTTGTGTCTAATGATAATGTTTAAGCTATATGTGTGTAGTTTTTGAATACTGGAATCAATACAAGGAAACTTACTAGCATAGCAGTTAGTATTGTGTGCACTCGTTTACAGACATCAAAACTGAAAGTTAGCTCAAATTTTAACCCTCCTACCATAAAAGGTACAATATCAGTTAGTCACACATACAGCCTTTCATGAAAATCAAAGAAATCATAAAAATCACAGTTAAATATAACACAAGCTTATATATACAGTACTGTGCGAAAGTTTTAGGCAGGTGTGAAAAAATGCTGTAAAGTAAAAATGCTTTAAAAAAGACATGTTAATAGTTTATATTTATCAATTAACAAAATGCAAAGTGAGTGAACAGAAGAAAAATCTACATCAAATCAATATTTGGTGTGACCACCCTTTGCCTTCAAAACAGCATCAATTCTTCAAAGTATTGATAGCAAGTCGATATCCGTCGTTAATTCCTGCTTTTTTTTTAGATGACACAAAGTGTTTCGTTCCAGTTAATGATACAAAGCGTATTTGTTGTGTAGTAAACTAGATGCATGTGTTTAAATGTAAGGAATGATTAAATGCACAGTATTAAAACACTGTGCTTTAATTCACTGTTAGTTTTCTTTCTTTCTCGCACTCGTAATTCGCTCTTGATCATGACCTTTGGCCTCCACAATTTGGGGGGGGGGGGGGGGGGGGTTGGGGGGGGGCAAAAAAAAAGGCACTTGTGCATGTAAAAAACTGTATATACAGTATTTTACTGCATCATCATTCACACTGGTGCTGCTTTGAAATAAGCTGCTTTCAGGAGACCTAACAGCTGTTCATCACTGTGAGACAGAGCACTCTCCATTGCTTTTGCCATTGCCTGATGTGAAGTTTTTGGTGCTTTTCTTTTAAACCAGCGCCCCTTTCTTTTTTAACTCTTTATACCTCAGCCCTATTTCCGCCTGTTTTTCACTGTTTTCATTTATGTACTGTATGTTTAACTACTGGATGGTTTGCATGCATGTAGCATATCAAACGAGAGGCCACAATTTCCTTTCATATTATGCAAGTTGCAATAGCATCAGGCATACTATATGTGGTAGAGATGAGAATATATTGGGAAAAAAACAACAAAAAACTTTTTTCCCCCAAAAAAATCATGTTTGGTCACTGCTATATATACTGTAGTCATAGATGGCTTCAAAAAAAACAAAAAACATAAAAAAAATTAAAAAAAACAGTGAACCATTGAATCTCAACATGAAATGAACAGGAGGGGAAGCTGAGCTTGTAATCTTTCCAGCGATACCGCCCCTTTCAGTCTAGCTGCTACAATGAAGGAGCAATAGACTCAAAACAAAACCCAAGCTGTGAACTCTGTCACATGATGAGGGGCTTAACTTCAGGCGCTCCTAGTTCTGGCTAGGAGTACCGCATACACACACCGAATACGTCTCTGGAAAGCCCAGAGAGGGTAGATTCAAACATCTTTTACAGTGCCTGAGTAATATGTGCATAACCTTCAGGGAGTTAAAGTGAAAGTCATCACTTGCAAACAACACTTAGACTTAATATTGTCTTTTTTTTTTTTTTTTTAACTGTTTACTTTTTGCAGTAAAAGTCTTGCGGCGTTTAAAATATCTGCTCATAGTGCTTTCATCACTGACACCCACTTCCTTAGATATTGTTGTAGCTTTTCAGTCAGTCTAAATTGGGTGGAAAATACAGTACCTTGGTGTCTTAAAATATCTCTGCGCCACTTTCCCGCAATGAAAGTTGCAGATATGTGGGAGCACACTGGAAAATGTGCGATTCCCGCAGTCCTGCGCTGAAATTCAAGCCCTGTATGGCTTGTCCAAAATGAGTATGCAAATTTGCAAGTGCATCTTCTGTGTGGCTATTTATGGTAACAGAGTTTTGAAGAAGTCTATTGTTGTCTTCTTTTAAATCATGCAGTGTTGGATTATTAGGAAAGGAAGTAAATGAGATGATTAACTGAGAGTGATTTATTTATTTTACATTTTAACTGGAAACCGGGAATACTCTACACTGAAGGTACTTAGTTTCAAGCTGTTCTTTACTTCATGCTAATATTGGACAGCTTTCACCAGGATAAAGTGAGATAGTAGTGGTGGTGGGAATATACGAACCTTTGGTGCGGTTCCTTCAGGTAACGTGGATTTCCTATTGGCCTGATGCTGATGGCTGAAGTGCAATGCTGGCTCCACGGATCAGCCTATTTGCAGCCTCCCTAGCACCTCAGTATGGCAAATGTCTGGATTGGGCTGGGTGGGGCATTCACAGGGAGGCTAGCCCACGACACCTCAGGAAGGCTCGACAGTGATGCTGGCGTCCCAGCACCACTCCCTCCACAAACCGTGTGAGGATTGTGTGCAGATACTCGGCAATAATGGTTAGGCACATGATGGTGGTTCCCTGTGCAACCAACTGAACACAGCGGCTGAACTGACCAATGAGCTGAACACAGCGGCTGAACCGACCAATGAGCTGAACACAGCGGCTGCACCGACCAATGAGCTGAACACAGCGGCTGCACCGACCAATGAGCTGAACACAGCGGCTGCACCGACCAATGAGCTGAACACAGCGGCTGCACCGACCAATGAGCTGAACGCAGCGGCTGAACCGACCAATGAGCTGAACACAGCGGCTGAACCGACCAATGAGCTGAACGCAGCGGCTGAACCGACCAATGAGCTGAACGCAGCGGCTGAACCGACCAATGAGCTGAACGCAGCGGCTGAACCGACCAATGAGCTGAACGCAGCGGCTGAACCGACCAATGAGCTGAACACAGCGGCTGAACCGACCAATGAGCTGAACGCAGCGGCTGAACCGACCAATGAGCTGAACACAGCGGCTGAACCGACCAATGAGCTGAACACAGCGGCTGAACCGACCAATGAGCCACAGCGGCTGAACCGACCAATGAGCTGAACACAGCGGCTGAACCGACCAATGAGCTGAACACAGCGGCTGAACCGACCAATGAGCTGAACACAGCGGCTGAACCGACCAATGAGCTGAACACAGCGGCTGAACCGACCAATGAGCTGAACACAGCGGCTGAACCGACCAATGAGCTGAACCAGCGGCTGAACCGACCAATGAGCTGAACACAGCGGCTGAACCGACCAATGAGCTGAACCAGCGGCTGAACCGACCAATGAGCTGAACAGCGGCTGAACCGACCAATGGCTGAACCGACCGACCATGAGCTGAACGCAGCGGCTGAACCGACCAATGAGCTGAACACAGCGGCTGAACCGACCAATGAGCTGAACACAGCGGCTGAACCGACCAATGAGCTGAACACTGAACCGACCAATGGCTGAACACCGGCTGACCAATGAGCTGAACACAGCGGCTGCACCGACCAATGAGCTGAACACAGCGGCTGCACCGACCAATGAGCTGAACACAGCGGCTGAACCGACCAATGAGCTGAACACAGCGGCTGAACCGACCAATGAGCTGAACACAGCGGCTGAACCGACCAATGAGCTGAACACAGCGGCTGAACCGACCAATGAGCTGAACACAGCGGCTGAACCGACCAATGAGCTGAACGCAGCGGCTGAACCGACCAATGAGCTGAACACAGCGGCTGAACCGACCAATGAGCTGAACACAGCGGCTGAACCGACCAATGAGCTGAACACAGCGGCTGAACCGACCAATGAGCTGAACACAGCGGCTGAACCGACCAATGAGCTGAACACAGCGGCTGAACCGACCAATGAGCTGAACACAGCGGCTGAACCGACCAATGAGCTGAACACAGCGGCTGAACCGACCAATGAGCTGAACACAGCGGCTGAACCGACCAATGAGCTGAACACAGCGGCTGAACCGACCAATGAGCTGAACACAGCGGCTGAACCGACCAATGAGCTGAACACAGCGGCTGAACCGACCAATGAGCTGAACACAGCGGCTGAACCGACCAATGAGCTGAACGCATGAGCGAACGCAGCGGCTGAACCGACCAATGAGCTGAACGCAGCGGCTGAACCGACCAATGAGCTGAACCAGCGGCTGAACCGACCAATGAGCTGAACACAGCGGCTGCACCGACCAATGAGCTGAACACAGCGGCGGAACCGACCAATGAGCTGAACACAGCGGCTGAACCGACCAATGAGCTGAACACAGCGGCTGAACCGACCAATGAGCCAAACCGACCAATGAGCTGAACACAGCGGCTGAACCGACCAATGAGCTGAACCAATGAACCGACCAATGAGCTGAACACAGCGGCTGAGACCAATGGCTGAACCGACCGACCAATGAGCTGAACACAGCGGCTGAACCGACCAATGAGCTGAACACAGCGGCTGAACCGACCAATGAGCTGAACACAGCGGCTGAACCGACCAATGAGCTGAACACAGCGGCTGCACCGACCAATGAGCTGAACACAGCGGCTGAACCAATGAGCCACATGAACCGCCAATGAACACAGCGGCTGAACCAGCGGCTGAACCAATGAGCTGAACACAGCGGCTGAACTGACCAATAGCTTAATTACCTTTTAAGAAACATAATGTAACATATTTGCCATAGATGTTAATGGCCATAAATGGCCAGCAACTACACTTAAGGTCTAACATTATAAAGCTAGAATACTGCACCACAATAAGCCTATTCTCTTGCCTCTAGACTATAGCACGACTCCTTCCTTTGAGAAGGCGGGGAGCGGAGGGAACACACACATGTAGAAACAGGAGCCCTTGCATCAGGACTGTACAATAGGCATAGAGAAGGAAGGGGTTACTGTTAGTCTATTTGAACTTTAGCAAGCTTCTAATTAAAATCTATCTTGGCATCAAAAAACAAAAGCTACCAGTAATCCAGCCATTAAAGCATTAATAGGCCTGGCATTTGGCTCAAGTGTAAATGAGTAAACTGACAATAATTGAACTGCTTACTGGTACAAATACAATGCAGGGAACATGAGGGCCGTGTTCATCAAGCGGTAAGCAGCCAGCTGCAGCTGCCTCCCGAGTGCTGTGACCTTTCCATTTCTCAGATGAGGGAGCAGCGCTGCCAGGCCGACCTTTACCAGAGGCCTTGTCCATCACATTGCTCCCAATCCGATGGGGCGCACACCATTTGAAGCTGCTCGTGACACAATCAGATGTAACTGATGTACAACTGCACCTTTCCTCAGCAATCTCCCCCACCTCCTCTAACTAATGTCAGTTTGTGTAGTTCCAGTTCCTGCCCTGACACGAACAAAAATCTAAATCTAAAAAACAACTTTGCCTTTAACTTGAAATTTCACTTTTAAACCAAGCTTAACACCACATCAAAAAAAAAAAAACAACCCACACATAAAGCAAGTGGTTCCCTTAAGCAGAGGGAACTCCAAGCCACTTTTTCAGGAACGGAGACTTGAAACCTGGTTCCAGGAGACTGGGAGACCTCATTTGAGGCACACACTGTATTGAACCCCAAGTCTCCCATTGTGTACCACACGGTGGCCTGAAACCTAGTCTCCTGAAATCAAGTCCCAAGCCACAAAGTGGCTCTGTGTTCCCTCAGCCTTACTGTCCCAACATACTTCTGGCTGTTCACTCTGCAGTACTGTAGGCCACATGATCTGAATGCAGGCTTTACCTACCTTGATTATCACATTAACACCAATAAGAAAGCGTAGAGTGGAACAGTCCAATGAAAAGGGCAGGTTCATGCACTGTTGAACAGCGACAGAGATCTGCTGCTCTTTAGATAATTCAGCTGACTGATGCGTTTATTTGTTATGCTGGAATGGCTTCCCAGTATGATTAAATGATAAAACATCTTACTTTCCTATTACTTGAATGTATTTAAGTGATTAAAAAAACCCACCTCAACAATCTTTAATACAGATAGTTACAAAAAAGTTAATCCTAAAGTAATGATCGATTCACTTTAAAAATAAAAAATTATTACTAACAGGCAGTTTTACGGCTTCCAAGCTCATAACCAGTTGGAAACGTTGGCAATCTGTAGCACGAGTGTCAGCAACAGATCAGTTTTATGGAGCAGTTTCAATTCAGAATATTGCATTAGTTCATTATCACACAATGCTTTATAACTTTAAACAGCACAGTAACCATGACCCTATCTACACACTGTAAGGAGTTATAAGACAATTTTACATTTAACCTTAAGGAGAGGCCAAAGGTCATGATCAAGGTAATTTTTTTTAATTGTGCATATATGGGTTCCTAAATGTGTTGTATAGTAACTATAACGCTATGTGCACTGTAAGGACACTGTTTTGATAGAGCATACATGGGTTCCTATCTATGTTCCATAGTAAGTTTTACACTTGACTGAAGATTTTGAAAGGTTTTTAAAGAAATGCGTCAGGTGGCCATATTGGTTTAGGCACAAACACCATTTTTGAAAAAGTCAATTGTATTGACACAGGGATTATGCTTGTCAACTTGAGTTAAATTAAACCATTTTTCAACTGAAACAGTTTTAAATTTAACAAGAAAATATAGGTCTAGTGGCCATCTTATTTTACAAAAGAACACCATTTTTCATTATTTGAATTCCATTGTCCCCAGGATGATACCTGCCAAGGGTCATGTTGACTGGTTACACAGCGTGCGAACAGGAGCAGTTTAAAGCTTTGGGAGGAAAAAAAAAATCTTTACAGTAACAATAGGCTTCCCAAACCGCTTGGAAGCCTAACAATAATAACAATAATAATCTCAGACGAGCCACGATGCCCAGCAGTCCAAGGCACAGAGCTACACTGATCAACTATGAGAGTAAAATTAAAACCACCTTTTCCATAAACTGTGACAGCGGAGGGAGTGGGGGTGTGGGTGGATGTGGGGGTGAGTCTGCAGGCTTGCGTGGTGATGGCATTGCTTGATTGTATAAAATGTGGGAGTGATTGGTTGATTGTTTGACTGTGTGAGTGACTGGGAGAACAGTGTGGAATGTGGCCAGGTGGGGATTGAATAATGAATTGTCAATCAGCCCTGGCCACAGGGTATAAAACAGAGTGTGTAGGAGAGCAGTATAAGCCTATGTGTTGTAAAAGTAGGAGGGGAAGTCTGTGTGGATGAAAGTTTATTGGTAACATTTATAGTTTATACTTCATGGCCCTCGAGCCAGACTTTTGTTTGTTTTTTAGGATTTTGAATAAAACCCCTTTCTTTTATTCCAGTGCCAAACATTGTGTTTGTCTTTGTATGCGGAACCCCTGAAGACTGCAACAGAGACAGGCACAACAAGCCCTTCTGAATAATGACAACAAAGCAATCCATGCAGGGAGGCGCACACACACACACACACACAACAAAGCAATCCATGCAGGGAGGCACACACACACACAACATAGTAATCCATGCAGCGAGAGACTCAGACTCACACACACACACACACCCCATAGCAATCCATGCAGGGAGAGACTCACACACACACACACCCCATAGCAATCCATGCATGGAGGCGCACACACACAACATAGCAATCCATGCAGCGAGATACTCACACACACACACACCCCATAGCAATCCATGCAGGGAGGCGCACACACACAACATAGCAATCCATGCACACACACACACACACACACACACACACACACACACACACACACACACACACACACCATAGAAATCCATGCAGGGAGGAACACACACACACTCAACATAGCAATCCATGCAGGGAGACACACACACCACAGCAATCACACACACACAGCACTCCATGCAGGGAGAGACACACACACACACACACACACACACACACAACATAGCAATCCATGCAGGGGGGCGCACACACACACAGACACAACATAGCAATCCATGTAGGAAGGCACACACAACAAAGCAATCCACACAGGGAGGCACACACACACACACACACACACACACAACATAGCAATCCACACAGCGAGGTACACACACACACAAACACACAACAAAGCAATCCACACAGGGAGGCACACACACACACCAACATAGCAATCCACGCAGGGAGACACACACACACACACACAACAAAGCAATCCACAAACACACAAACACAACATAGCAATCCATGCAGGGGGGCGCACACACACACACAGACACAACATAGCAATCCATGTAGGGAGGCACACACAACAAAGCAATCCACACAGGGAGGCACACACACACACACACACACAACATAGCAATCCACACAGCGAGGTACACACACACACACACACACACAACAAAGCAATCCACACAGGGAGGCACATACACACCCCAACATAGCAATCCACGCAGGGAGACACACACACACACACACAACAAAGCAATCCACAAACACACAAACACAACATAGCAATCCATGCAGGGAGGCAGACAACATTGTCAACACAGTTCCTCTCAATTAGGGCCGCCAAACAAAACCACTCATGAAAAAAACAACCAGAAAAGAAGCCTCCGCAAAATATTCAGAAGGGCAGCCACGTAATTTACCCACATCAACCTCCATTATTTTTCTTGCCTGTAGTTAGGTTAAGTATGGATCTGTGTCAGCAACGACACACACATTCCACAAAAAGGCAACATTTATCTTATCTTAGTTTTCTATAAGTAAAAAAAAATTTTAATACAATAATAAAATAGGTTATATTACTAGAACGTACAGAATAAGAATTTGCAATGAAATGTTTAAATGACAATTCGGTAAGCTATTCTCCAGATATATGCAATAATACAAGTGTGACATACAGATGACATCCCAGAATGTGATCTTCAAGAACTTATACTAATAATGCAAGTGTTAATAACAATTCAAGACAATTACTGTCTCATATTCAGTGTACATTAAATCAGCAGTTTAAAAGCGAAACCCCTCTGAATCTGGATACACAGCTGAGTGCACAGAGAGAGTATGAAACATCACTTCCTGTTCAGGAGACTGCCCTAACAGTGCCCATACTAAAGCGCACACACTGCAATACGTATACCATGTTGTACAGATGAGCGCATTCTCATCTGTACTCGGCTCACTCAGATTAGTCTAAGCAGCACTGAAACCCATTGATGAAGATCATATGCAGCTGAACGGTCTCTCCTCACCGTTGTGCTCCCTGAGTCGACGGCTTTGTCCACGTTGACCAGCACTTGCTCCTGCTCCCGGCACACTCCCTCCGACCAGGCCGCGCAGCACTGATGGGCCCAGCAACACCCTAGAACGAAAGCCAAGCGGTGCGTTAGCTGAAGGGCCATGGAGCCTGCAAGCACACTGCACGGGCTGGGAGTCCAGGGACTGAATTCCACTTTAATCCACTTCAGAGACATCTTAAATGGTTCAACTTTTTTTTTAACCCTGGAACGGCCATTTCTGTATCTCATGTGATACAATGCTTAGCCACCCCTCTATGTTACAATTGTTTTTAAATACAGAACCACAACACAGAATTTTCCATATGCAGTACATTACGTGTTTCTGGACAGGGGGAAAAAAAAAAAAAGAAAAATGTGTTTTGTTCAAGAAATGGAATCTACTTGCATAAATAAAAGTAGCTTTTCTCATTTCACAACGTTTGTCATTACAGTGTGAAACACTGACGGAAAGGATGTCAGTCCAGAGAGAAAAAGACAGAAAAATAAATAGGTGACCTTTTTTTTTTTTTTTTTTTTTTTTAACTTCCTCAATTCTACCTTCGTAACTGTTTTGGCATATTCCACCCACTGATAAGGGCATCTTTCTGAATAGCTCAAATTGGTGCTGAAGAAAGTCCAGGGGATGATCAGTGAACAGGGAGCTCCTCAAAAAATATGACACTAACTGAAACAGCACTATTGGCATGATGGCTTAAACAGTGTCGTACTGTCTACCTATTTTAAATGGCTCAGAAATCCATACTGTATGTGTAGAGAAACCTACTTCAAGCTAAATGTATACGTTAATTCATCTTTACTGATATTTACATTCGACAAACGTAAAACACATATTTGCTCTCATTTAAACCAAATGCAAATGCAGCAAATGTACTGAATGTGCAAGTGTACTAAATGTGCAAGTGTACTGAAATGGGAGGGGAATGAATGTGCAAGTGAACTAAATGTGCAAGTGTACTGAATGTGTGCACTCTATTTGTGAGTGTCAGTTTAGTGTAGGTTCCCCACACACCACCTTATTCTCAAAGTAGCCGAGGGAACACAAACACAAGCGTAGCTTTATTCCCCGTTACAGACAACCATGTTGACTCCACCCCCATTATAAACTACTGAACCACTGATCTTTTAACTGTTCTTACCAGAGGGATCGGATAGAGACTGGAGGTCAGTGTCCTCAGGAAGCCCGACCTGACTGAGCTCATCCCAAAACTTGCTGGCTGGTTCATCACCGGGGCACGGAGTGTTCACCGCCACCACGGACACTGCGGCGCTGCAAGGAGAAGCGTCTCTGACAAGCACAACGAAAGAGAAGCATTTTATTTAGCTGTGGTACAATGACTCAAACAAGAACTGGCTGTTCAGTCCCATGAACTCTGCCGGAAAGAGAACACACAGACTTAGAAGCTTGTGAATAAGCCAGTAAGAGTCTGTGCCACTGGAGCAAACACAAATAAATTAACATTTAAAAGAGAATCTCAAGCAGCAGCAGGTCAGCAATGTGAGTAAAGAAAGAATACACTTACTGAGAATATGCTTACTCTATACCTATTTATATAGTAATGATGATGCTACTCATAGGATGGCATGAGTATTTCCAGTTAGCACAAGTACCTTCTCAATTTAAAACTGTAATTTAGAACGACCAATAAATTAAACAAATATCCAATAAAAGTGCACTTCAGTACTGATTGAAGTTTATTTACCCAGCTCACTCGGGCTTCCTTAACATGCACTACCTTAAAAAAAACATTCAAAAGGACTTCTACTTTGTTGTTGTTATGGTTTTAATTCCTCGCTCTTCACCTCTTTCTACAGTATTATTATTTGGCAATGCTGCAAGTCTAATGACCAATCAGATAACTCCAGCACAACAACGCTCTACCCTGTCCAGGACTGCACTTGGTGCACATTACATCATCTAACTTCGTGGAAACATCTCACTGGTTACAAAGAACTTAAAAAATTAGGCCCTCGTCCAATAAGCTCGGGAGTGTCTTTTGATCTGAGTCTTTAAAACAACAGTCACGTGTTGTTAGTGTGGCAGACGCAAATAGATCACTGTGAGTGAAAGCCAGCAAGCCGAATGCTCACTGAACTCGCTGAACCTGGTCATTCTTATACAGTTCACGCTGCTGAATAATTGCAGCTATCCGACTCTCTGTAGTCATGTCGGAGCACCTAGGTCATCTAGATTACGTAACTTACTTTTTCTGCCCTCTCTGCCGGCGTGCGGTTGAGTTCAGTTTTGGGCTGCTGTTTCCCTCTCCGTCGTTGCTGCCAGTGCTGTCCCTTTTAGTTCGGCACTGGCTTCTCCTGGGCATGGTGTACCCGGGGCTGGGGCTGAACTGCTTTAACTCCCCTTGGCCCAGCAAGCTCCGTTCTCCACAATTGCAGAAGGCACAGAGCTGTTCACTGCAAAACAACAGTTTAAAATAACATCATCAAATTGCACAGGTTTGTCCATAACATACATATACCCTGGAAGGCTGATTCAAACGTTACAGATTTCAGTGTGCGTTCCAATGAAATAGCAGTTCCAGTATGTGTATTTACAGTATATGGAATAAATTCTTGATATAAATATTTATACAAGGTTTCAGATTTGGACAAGGGGTTCACAGGGAACTTAGAGTATAATTCTCAGAACAGTTCATTTAAAACTAGGCTGATTTTCAGCTGGACCAGAAACTTGAATCCCTACATGGCCAAGAAAATAAAGTAAACTGTGCATAAACCCAGAGAAAGCTATTGCTAAGAGTACACTAGAACTAGGGATGCAACGGTTAGGATTCTCCCCAAACCGAAACTTTCACAAAACTCCAAACCGAATGATATTGACAAAAGATAAAACCAAATTTTTTGTACAATGAAAAAGTGTCTGCAGTCTCAGTACTAAGCCAGCAGCATTTTGGGGAGCTCATCGCCATTTAGACGGTTCACATGAACATTTTAATACAACAGAAATCAAAAGTTATGACGAGACTCTCCTGATGGAATCCGACAGCCCTCAGTAAGGATAATCGTGGCTTCATACTATTTCCATTGTGTCTAGTGGTATCACCCGCTCATATGAGAGATGCAAACACACTGCGTTTCGTTTACTTGTCTCGGTTAAAAACACAAATTTAAAACTGCAATAAATCTGATGTCCCATTCCCTTGGCTGCACAAATTCAGTCAGGTGTTTCAGTTTTAAACTTTCACTTCGGTTTTACCAAAAACCAACAGTGACAGCTGAAAGAGTAAAACCGAACCGATCATAACCAACTACAGACAACCCAATATACACAAACAGTCAGACGCACACAAATAAATTATATATATATATCTATATCTACATATAGAAAATGTAGAATACTAGATGGGCTTCAGTGAGTAACAGGAAAATAATTTAATCTAGGGTTTGTAACTGTCACAGAAACCCGAGAGGAAACTGTTTTCTTGTAACTCGCTGAAGAGACCCATCCGTTATTTTTTTATAATACATGGATACCCTTGTGATGATAACATGAAAGAAGACGAGGTTCAGCAGTACAGTATTTTTATATCTATAAAACATAGTGTTTCAGGGCTGTACAGATGTTGGAAAACATGGATTGAGAATTGATTAGGGGTTTGCTATGCATGTGGACTAGCAGAGCTATACTGGTGTTCTTTTCTGAAAAGAGACTAATATTGCAGATAGCAGACTGTTTGGTTCAAATTGCATGTACTGCTAACCACTGATAGAGACGTTGCGTCTACAAACTGCCCAGCAATGACTGCAAGCTAACGAGATAACAATGCTGTGGACTAGAAGGGAACAGGCTCTAGACTTCAGAGAGATCAAAAGAGATAATCCCACTGGCATCAAAGGGGGTCGCAAGGAGATAACAAAAGGCAGATGTATGGACCTTTTGTCTCCAGGAGTGTGAAGAATGCACTGAGTTCAGAGGTTGTCACATTAGACTACACACACACATACTCTATACAGAAGGGTATTTAATGTCATGCAAACATTGTAATGTTGAGTATTCTGTTTGTCCTGTACCTGGGACCAAACTCCCTGCATATTTCAATAAACCTGGCAACTGATTGAAGAAAAGGACTCTGTGCATTTTCTTGAATCTACTTAATCACCATCATTTTTTGTAAGTTACTTCAACAGACGTTCTATATCGTTATCTGTTGGTGCTTAACCTTTATTTGGATGATTGCCTTTACCTTGATTTAATTTCCTGTTCTCCAGTTTCTCTGGAGATACGAATGTACCAGCTTTACATCCATTTTGTTGTTCATTAATGAGCATTTCTGTACTGAGGGTGTTGTTGAGTGATTGAAAACGAGACATTGTGTGTTTGAATTGAAAGTGATGGTCTCAAGGAGTCGAATGGGTCAAAGTTCAAGTATATTTTCCTCTAAAGGGATTATCACTTTGACATCACTACTGTGGTGCCTTTTTTCAAATGGCTCAGGATGCAAATACAGCCTTCATCCATCCATCCATCCACTTAAGTATTTCTTAATTTGGCACAGAACTTGGAGTAAATTAAATATTTTGGCTAGAGATCAAGTGATGGATCTGAACTTGGCTTCTTCCATCTCAGAAGAAGTCTTCAGAAAGCTTAGCACCCAACCTGAGAGAAACTACATTTAATAGGTTCCCAGGAGCATTAACAGCCTGCTTTCCAATACTGTAGCGCATAACAATTGCAGAGCTGCCTTCTTAAAAAGACCAAATCTACACAAAAACAGGCATCCAGGTTTGAGGATCCCCAGCACAATCATTATTTTAAGAAATACCACAAGGGAACTTATTATAGGTGTGCACTGTGCTCAAAGGACCCCTCTTTGAGCTTCGTATGCATTCACACAGCTGCCGAAACAGAGATTTCGCATGTAATAGACGAGTGGATGCTGCTCAAGGTTCAGCAGCTTGCAGTGGCAAACCCATGCAGGGCACGATACTCCCCATTCAAGTGCATTTTTTACTTTACCTCACAGACTCTCTTAACAGTGTCTTAACCGATACTGCCAGCCCAAAATAAAAATTCATTGACCATCCGTCCACAAGGAAAAGGGTAAAAAAGGTTTTAAGTGATGTTACTCAATATTTTCATCAGTGATTTAATGAAAACACTAAACTTGCTGTGCAGCTCGGTTTATCTGGGGGCAGTACCGGGTGTAACACTGGCATAAACACGTCTATAGATCCAAAACACCTTCAAGCAGAAAAACACTATAGTATCAAGCACCACAAGAACAGCTTTTGTAAAAACGCAATGTGAATGGGATCTCTGACTGAATGGATGGTAAACATGAAGTAAAATGTGTGTGGAAAAAAGCCTGCACTATATACAACTGATATTGCTAAAGGGTAAATCAATGTGGAAATCAAACGGCTCAGGTTTAGGGGCTTACCAAAATGATCAGCATTAGAACACCCCATTGCTTCTGTAGTTCAGCAGTGTGCACATGTATTAGAACACCCCATTCCTTCTGTAGTTCAGCAGTGTGCACATGTATTAGAACACCCCATTGCTTCTGTAGTTCAGCAGTGTGCACATGTATTACAAAACCCCATTGCTTCTGTAGTTCAGCAGTGTGCACATGTATTAGAGCACCCCATTGCTTCTGTAGTTCAGCAGTGTGCACATGTATTAGAGCACCCCATTGCTTCTGTAGTTCAGCAGTGTGCACATGTATTAGAGCACCCCATTGCTTCTGTAGTTCAGCAGTGTGCACATGTATTAGAGCACCCCATTGCTTCTGTAGTTCAGCAGTGTGCACATGTATTACAACACCCCATTGCTTCTGTAGTTCAGCAGTGTGCACATGTATTACAACACCCCATTGCTTCTGTAGTTCAGCAGTGTGCACATGTATTAGAGCACCCCATTGCTTCTGTAGTTCAGCAGTGTGCACATGTATTACAACACCCCATTGCTTCTGTAGTTCAGCAGTGTGCACATGTATTACAACACCCCATTGCTTCTGTAGTTCAGCAGTGTGCACATGTATTACAACACCCCATTGCTTCTGTAGTTCAGCAGTGTGCACATGTATTAGAGCACCCCATTGCTTCTGTAGTTCAGCAGTATGCACATGTATTACAACACCCCATTGCTTCTGTAGTTCAGCAGTGTGCACATGTATTACAACACCCCATTGCTTCTGTAGTTCAGCAGTGTGCACATGTATTAGAACACCCCATTGCTTCTGTAGTTCAGCAGTGTGCACATGTATTAGAGCACCCCATTGCTTCTGTAGTTCAGCAGTGTGCACATGTATTAGAGCACCCCATTGCTTCTGTAGTTCAGCAGTGTGCACATGTATTAGAGCACCCCATTGCTTCTGTAGTTCAGCAGTGTGCACATGTATTAGAGCACCCCATTGCTTCTGTAGTTCAGCAGTGTGCACATGTATTAGAACACCCCATTGCTTCTGTAGTTCAGCAGTGTGCACATGTATTAGAGCACCCCATTGCTTCTGTAGTTCAGCAGTGTGCACATGTATTAGAGCACCCCATTGCTTCTGTAGTGTTGATTTGTTGTACATATGAAATCAAACCACTGCAACTGAAAATTTTAGAAAATTACATACGAGTGCCTATTGTTTCTATAGCCCTGATTGCTGATCGAAAATGTACCCATTCTGACAGGTAGGTATATAAAGGATATAAAATGAGCAATCTTGAGGTGTTCTAATAAATATAAAAGCTATGTATTTTTTGTACAGCTTGTAATATATATGTTTCTTCCTACAATAGTTCTACAGCCACCAGAGTATGTCAGGAGTTCATGATATTTTACTTGTGGTTCAGAATAAGGATTCTGTTAAGAATGGTTTTATTCGTACAGCACACGGGACAGTATGCGTTTAAAACTTCTTGGGCCTATCAAGTTCCTTTCTGATGAAATGTGTTTATCAATAAAATGTAACAGTTTAGGTGATCATTTGAATGCCAGTACCACTTCCCATGAAACTGAAATATTATTCACTGTTGGAAAGGAGTTGTTTTTATTTGTTGTACTCTATTTCCACAAACATGCAAATAAGTACACAATTCATTTAAATTAATATGCTTTAAAATGTGTCTAAAAGGGTTATAATTCTCTAAAGAGCATGGAGAAAAAATGTCATCACATTTTGAACAGGAGCATAAATTGTGCTCCAAACTGGAGGTAGGGTTTTCAGAAAGGAGTATGCTGTGTACACTTGCTATATCTGATGATCATTGTGGACGACCCCTTACTGGAACTTGACAGAGAATCACAGAAGAGTGGTGTATCAGATATGAAGAAAAGCTCAGTTTGAGGGGTTTCTACCTACAAGCAAGTGCCTAATAAAAAAAACACAACAACAAAAACCCACGTGGCCTCAACATGGAGGCCAAAGACAAGGGTACCACGCTTCTATAACACAAAGTATGACGCTGCCCCCTGAAATGAGCAACCGCAGTAGAATTTACAAAAACATACAAGATCCCCTCACAGGAATGCTTCTTGGACAAAGGAGACACATGACTTATAGAGCAAAGAACAAGATCCTCCATAGCAGGAACAGCCTGTAGTGTGACTTTCCATGACAAGACATTGACTTCAGCTCACTCTAAGTAATGTAGCAAACTAAATCATTCCAGGAATATGATCTGGTGTGCACTCATATTACTTTACCTCAACAGGGCTAAATGGGGATTTCTTTATGAATTTTTTTTTTTTTTAAACATGTTCTAGCAGATTTTCATTTTCAAACAGGATGTCCGGTACTACAACACGCTAAACGACATTCTCACTTTCTGTGCCTTATTCTCAGGTTCTCGGTTTGCATGTGCACTTCCAGGGTCATCTCATTTTAGCAGTGTCTTCTGGGTCAAAGTATGGCACTGGCTGAAAGCATGTCAGTCAACAGGGAAAGCAGCTGGTTGGTTACTGACATGAAATAAGCCATTGAAGGGGTGGGTACAATGTGTGCAAAAGTGCATTGTTAATTGAAAGCATCACTTCCAAACATTGACTCCTTTAGTTTTATATAACAGGTTTAATAAAAAAAATAATTTACTACAGCATGTGTTTCACAACTGGTCATTTGAGACCCATGTAAGTGAACGGAGGAACTCAACTGGGAAGTTATGGAATTGTCAGCTATAGTCACTTTAAATCTCTTAAATCTTCTGTGTTAAATTAAAAACAAAAATCTTACCGACACCCTTATTGTAACACATAAATGCACTGAGCACAACTTCAATCTCTTAACGTAAAGAAAAGAAAGGGTTAACGTTCTGTACACCCTGTTAGTCACAGCACAGCAGATTGATGTTATCACTCTCTGTGCTAATTGGGTGCAGTGCCTAGGAAACCTTTTCCTCCTCCTCCTCCTAAACTAATTACACCACCAGCCCTACAGTCTACAAGCTGCCAGGCTGCCAAGAGGGCTGGCTGATTTCATTTATCCTGCAGCTCCTTTCCCAGCATGCCCTGCTCAATCACTCCCACTGCCAGCCCACCCCCAGCCTCTGACTCAGCAATCGAGTGCAGCTCTCTAACCTGCTTTTGGTTTGTGAAGCAGCGGAGGCAAGAGCTCCTGCAGACTCCTCAGACACAGAGCGATGGAGACCAGGGGACGACAGCTTTTCTTCTGCTGCTGGGATGCCTTCGTTCTCCACTGGCTGCTCTTTCGTTTCTGTAAAACAGAAAGAAAAAAAAAAACAAGGCAATATTCTTTAAAACATCTAATGAGATTGGAAGTGAAGTCCAAGGTTGAAACTAGAAAGGAGTTTTTTTCCTTTGTTAAGCCAGTGCAGAGGCCTATGAGCACTGCTCCCTCTCGTTGGGGCCCTGTGAAAAGGCGCCGTACTCTTCCTCATGATGAATGTGTGTCAGTCAGTTACAGCACATTAGCATATCTATTTTAATAAGAAATATTTTAAGGAGGGATAACCACTGCTTTAAAATCCCCCCAACAGTTGCATTTACATTCTCATACCTTCTCTGTGCAGAGAATCCTTTGATTACTCAATAGTTTTTTTTTTGTTTTTTTTTTACAGGGATTCAGGATATACTAATATTTCAAATTCAACGCTACAGATAAACTGCATTCTGGTACCTTTGCTGAAGGTGCCACTGCCTGATAGCAGCTATGCCACTGGACTGAGGCTGAACTACAACACAAATCCCTCGTTTCCATGAGCACAAAGTGAACTCCAATCTGAGCTGATCCAGGTTCTTCCGCATTCCTCCTCAACCACCATCGATAGTCTAGCCGAGTGAAGAGACTCAGTTTCCATGCAATAAGGGCTTGTTGGCGCTTCTTTCCCAGCATACCTTGCAGCTAAGGTTACATTCATTTGTTTACAAAACCAAAAGGCTGGGTGTTATTGCCTTGCTTCTGACAATCCTAAAATGTATTTTATTACAAACCACTTCTTTAAGAACACTAAAAATGCTGATGAAGCCAACAGCAACAGTGCATCGACTACAACTGTGTGTAGTACAATAATTCTTGTTTAAGAAAATCTATATTTTGGTGGTGTTCCGATATCTTCAGATTTAAGAGAACACCACTCACTTCACTGTTCAGCTATCCACTAAACACATTCAATCTCTGTGCATCTGAGTTAAATCACACAATTTCTGAACGAGTTTCACTTAAGCATCAAAGGGGGGCGGTCCTTAGATTGTTCTTTGCACAACCAGCAAGTGTCCGAGAGTAACCGGTTCATTTTAGTTTACTGCAGTTAACTCACATATTTCACCCTTCCTAGTTTAGCTGTGTAGTACCAGGTACAGCAGGTCTCTGTCCTCAGAGTAGAAATGCACAATTATGAAAGGTCATAACCAGACTCTTCAGGCAGACCCAAGACAGACAATACAGACAAAACAGAACTTTGAATCTCAAACTCCCATGCCCCCACCAGTGTGTCATGAACGAAATGTTTCAGAAGGGTAACAACACACATTTCTATGTCGTGACCTTTCACACTGACCTTTACATGCTGTATTGCACAGTTTTGCTTCGAATTGCCCACACAGCAGTTCAGAAGCATGCAAAAGGGCAGCACACTTTCCCTAGCAGCAGTAAGGAGCTTGTTATACCTATACTTCCGCTTTGCGCATTTGGACTGTGAGATGACAAGTGGAGGTTTAATACCAGCAGCATATTTTAAAAGCACCAAAACAATGAACTGTGGTGTAACTAAAACACAGTATATAGAATCCATAGCACAGAATAAAACAAAAATATTGTATTTTGTAACCAGAGACAGCAGTTTATTAGAATGCAAAAGAATGGGGGGTGAGATTTGAAGTGGTGCATCTCTGACATCAAGGGAAATATGGGCACCAAACCGAGCAGCACATCTGAAACCAATATCTGATTGCAGCAGTGTGCACATGTATTAGAACACCCCATTGCTTCTGTAGTTCAGCAGTGTGCACATGTATTACAACACCCCATTGCTTCTGTAGTTCAGCAGTGTGCACATGTATTACAACACCCCATTGCTTCTGTAGTTCAGCAGTGTGCACATGTATTACAACACCCCATTGCTTCTGTAGTTCAGCAGTGTGCACATGTATTAGAGCACCCCATTGCTTCTGTAGTTCAGCAGTGTGCACATGTATTACAACACCCCATTGCTTCTGTAGTTCAGCAGTGTGCACATGTATTACAACACCCCATTGCTTCTGTAGTTCAGCAGTGTGCACATGTATTACAACACCCCATTGCTTCTGTAGTTCAGCAGTGTGCACATGTATTACAACACCCCATTGCTTCTGTAGTTCAGCAGTGTGCACATGTATTACAACACCCCATTGCTTCTGTAGTTCAGCAGTGTGCACATGTATTAGAGCACCCCATTGCTTCTGTAGTTCAGCAGTGTGCACATGTATTACAACACCCCATTGCTTCTGTAGTTCAGCAGTGTGCACATGTATTACAACACCCCATTGCTTCTGTAGTTCAGCAGTGTGCACATGTATTAGATCACCCCATTGCTTCTGTAGTTCAGCAGTGTGCACATGTATTAGAGCACCCCACTGCTTCTGTAGTTTTGATTTGTTGTGCAAATGGAATCCAACCAGTGTAACAATGTTGGAAAATTGTCAAAATAGGCAAATAAGTGATTGTTGAATTTAATCGACTGCCATCTAGGTCAGTGGAGGATGGCTGCCACCTAGTCATTATTTCTACAATGAGTGGAAAGAAACACCAGGTCATCCCACTTATTAATTATGTATATGCCACATGTACAATCTGCATCTAGATTTCAGGTTATAACTAGCTGTACAGCATTGCTTCATAAATAACACCATGTAACACAATTTTTGTTCTTGGGTAGTAAGTGTTATTTCCTAATTGCTTATGCCTCAAAAGTATAGAAAATGCTATTATTCCCCACAAACTTTGCTTTTGTGACCAGGACAGTGATATTTCAAAATATCACTATTTCCAATGGGAAAACGGACAAATGTGTGTCTTTTCGTTCACATAAAGTCAGAAAAAAACAACATATGAATCCAAATTAACATGTATTTATACTAAAGTAATACAAAGATGACTACAAAAGATTTAGAAGTGAGTAGTTTTTTGAGATTTACGATTATACTGTAAAAACTACTTGCTTCTAAATCTTTTGTAGTCATATGAATCCAAATTAACATGTATTTATACTAAAGTAATACAAAAATGACTACAAAAGATTTAGAAGTGAGTAGTTTTTTGAGATTTACGATTATACTGTAAAAACTACTCGCTTCTAAATCTTTTGTAATCATTTTTGTATTACTTTAGTATAAATACATGTTAATTTGGATTCATATGTTGTTTTTTTCTGACTTTATGTGAATGAAAAGACACACATTTGCCCGTTTTCCCATTGGAAATAGTGATATTTTGAAATATCACTGTCCTGGTCACAAAAGCAAAGTTTGTGGGCAATAATAGCCATTTTCTATACTTTTGAGGCACAAGCAATTAGGAAATAACACTTACTACCCAGGAACAAAAAAAAAAAAAAAAAAAAATGTTACATGGTGTAATTAATCCATGTCAAACCTTTCTGGCAAAAATAAATAAATAAATAATTCTGTTAAAACCGTTCCAAAATGCTGCTTGGTACTGTATATCGCTACAGTCTCTAAAATATAAATTCCAACTCCTGCAGAGGAATTGTAAATATAGAATTGATTTTAAAAAGGAACTAGAATTAGAAAGCAGGATTTGACTCCGCCCCTGAGCCTGTGCAGGTGTAATCTGAGATAAAGCTGGACTCACCTGTCTCCACAGCACTTTCTGTTTCTGCAGTCTCAACACCATCCATGCTGTCTTCATCATCAACAGACACCTTTCCTCGACTGCGAGATCTTGAACACAAAACAAGAGTGTGTCGGGTTACTTCATCTTCAAATGGTTTCTCTAACAAACCATTTACCAGTTTCAAACAAGAAACGGTCCATTCCACGTTACATGTGTTACAGCAACACTAAGGACTCAGGAAGTTACTCCTTAAGAGTTTTTACAATTTTAAATCAAGAAAACGTTCCTTTAGGAATCGTTTCTCGAAATAACTTTAAAAGACATATTACATCAAGTGGTACACCAAGCTGTAACACATGTAACGTGGAATACAAAGGCCTGGGATACAAAGGACACGAAAATACACACAACCCCATACCCAGTAGTGAAAAATCAGGCGTATGGAACATTAACACAATACTAGAAGGTGTGTGTGTGTGTGTGCAATACCAGTGTGTGAAGCCAATTCAGAAGCTGAGCTCCAAGATTCATGCATGGTCTATGACTAGGGCCTTCACGCCAGATTGACTAACCTTTCATTTCAGCCCTATACCTTCAAATGTGTGAAGAGCGACTCCAGCCAACGGATCTCAAGAATAATTAAGTAATTAACACCTTAACTACTGTACTGGCAAATTAAAAACATGACTTAATAATGAGACAATTATGCCATTGCTGTGGAGCGCAGGGTGCTAGCTTCTTGATTCCTAACCTTTACTTTCCATTTCAGGTTAATAGAAATACCTTCTCCCTTTGCCCTAAGCTAAAGGCCAATAACATGTTTATAACGATTTATATCAACACCATCTGGACGAATCATTTCCCTGACACTGACAAGCCAATAGCAACCAAATAAATAAATAGATAAATAAATAAAAGCGACTAGCACTCTTTCAAAGTGTTCCCCTGCTGAACCCCAGTGATATTGATCCGATACAGTGGTGTCTGTAGAACCCCGGTGATATTGATCTGATACAGTGGTGTCTGTAGAACCCCGGTGATATTGATCCGATACAGTGGTGTCTGTAGAACCCCGGTGATATTGATCTGATACAGTGGTGTCTGTAGAACCCCGGTGATATTGATCCGATACAGCTGTGTCTGTAGAACCCCGGTGATATTGATCTGATACAGTGGTGTTTATAGAACCCCAGTGATACTGATCTGATACAGCGGTGTCTGTAGAACCCCGGTGATATTGATCCGATACAGTGGTGTTTATAGAACCCCGGTGATATTGATCTGATACAGTGGTGTTTGTAGAACCCCGGTGATATTGATCCGATACAGCTGTGTCTGTAGAACCCCGGTGATATTGATCCGATACAGTGGTGTTTGTAGAACCCCGGTGATATTGATCTGATACAGCTGTGTCTGTAGAACCCCGGTGATATTGATCCGATACAGCTGTGTCTGTAGAACCCCGGTGATATTGATCCGATACAGCTGTGTTTGTAGAACCCCGGTGATATTGATCCGATACAGTGGTGTCTGTAGAACCCCAGTGATATTGATCTGATACAGTGGTGTTTATAGAACCCCGGTGATATTGATCCGATACAGCTGTGTCTGTAGAACCCCGGTGATATTGATCCGATACAGCTGTGTTTATAGAACCCCGGTGATATTGATCCGATACAGCTGTGTCTGTAGAACCCCGGTGATATTGATCCGATACAGCTGTGTCTGTAGAACCCCGGTGATATTGATCCGATACAGCTGTGTTTGTAGAACCCCGGTGATATTGATCCGATACAGCTGTGTCTGTAGAACCCCGGTGATATTGATCCGATACAGCTGTGTTTATAGAACCCCGGTGATATTGATCCGATACAGCTGTGTCTGTAGAACCCCGGTGATATTGATCCGATACAGCTGTGTCTGTAGAACCCCGGTGATATTGATCCGATACAGCTGTGTCTGTAGAACCCCGGTGATATTGATCCGATACAGCTGTGTCTGTAGAACCCCGGTGATATTGATCCGATACAGCTGTGTTTGTAGAACCCCGGTGATATTGATCCGATACAGCTGTGTTTGTAGAACCCCGGTGATATTGATCCGATACAGCTGTGTCTGTAGAACCCCGGTGATATTGATCCGATACAGCTGTGTTTGTAGAACCCCGGTGATATTGATCTGATACAGTGGTGTTTGTAGAACCCCGGTGATATTGATCCGATACAGCTGTGTTTATAGAACCCCGGTGATATTGATCCGATACAGCTGTGTTTGTAGAACCCCGGTGATATTGATCCGATACAGCTGTGTTTATAGAACCCCGGTGATATTGATCCGATACAGCTGGTGTTTGTAGAACCCCGGTGATATTGATCCGATACAGCTGTGTCTGTAGAACCCCGGTGATATTGATCCGATACAGCTGTGTTTATAGAACCCCGGTGATATTGATCCGATACAGCTGTGTTTATAGAACCCCGGTGATATTGATCTGATACAGTGGTGTTTATAGAACCCCGGTGATATTGATCCGATACAGTGGTGTTTATAGAACCCCGGTGATATTGATCCGATACAGCTGTGTTTATAGAACCCCGGTGATATTGATCTGATACAGTGGTGTTTATAGAACCCCGGTGATATTGATCCGATACAGCTGTGTTTATAGAACCCCGGTGATATTGATCCGATACAGTGGTGTTTATAGAACCCCGGTGATATTGATCCGATACAGCTGTGTCTGTAGAACCCCGGTGATATTGATCCGATACAGCTGTGTCCCCCGGTGATATTGATCCGATACAGCTGTGTTTGTAGAACCCCGGTGATATTGATCCGATACAGCTGTGTTTGTAGAACCCCGGTGATATTGATCCGATACAGCTGTGTCTGTAGAACCCCGGTGATATTGATCCGATACAGTGGTGTTTATAGAACCCCGGTGATATTGATCCGATACAGCTGTGTTTATAGAACCCCGGTGATATTGATCCGATACAGTGGTGTTTGTAGAACCCCGGTGATATTGATCCGATACAGCTGTGTCTGTAGAACCCCGGTGATATTGATCCGATACAGTGGTGTTTATAGAACCCCGGTGATATTGATCCGATACAGCGGTGTTTATAGAACCCCGGTGATATTGATCCGATACAGTGGTGTTTATAGAACCCCGGTGATATTGATCCGATACAGTGGTGTTTATAGAACCCCGGTGATATTGATCCGATACAGTGGTGTTTATAGAACCCCGGTGATATTGATCCGATACAGTGGTGTCTGCAGAACCCCAGTGATATTGATCCGATACAGTGGTGTTTATAGAACCCCGGTGATATTGATCCGATACAGCTGGTGTTTGTAGAACCCCGGTGATATTGATCCGATACAGCTGTGTTTGTAGAACCCCGGTGATATTGATCCGATACAGCTGTGTTTGTAGAACCCCGGTGATATTGATCCGATACAGCTGTGTTTATAGAACCCCGGTGATATTGATCCGATACAGCGGTGTCTGTAGAACCCCGGTGATATTGATCCGATACAGTGGTGTTTATAGAACCCCGGTGATATTGATCCGATACAGTGGTGTTTATAGAACCCCGGTGATATTGATCCGATACAGCGGTGTTTATAGAACCCCGGTGATATTGATCCGATACAGTGGTGTTTATAGAACCCCGGTGATATTGATCTGATACAGTGGTGTTTATAGAACCCCGGTGATATTGATCTGATACAGTGGTGTCTGCAGAACCCCAGTGATATTGATCTGATAGTGGTCTGAAGCACTTCAACAGTACATCAAATAAAGCTGCTGAATTAATATATACCAAGCACTACCACAAGAGAAGCACAGCACATATACCACAAAACAAACAAACAAACAGGGAATTCAAACTTTCCAAAAGGTTTCAGAAAAATAAGCAAATTACTGCGACAGCAATCAATGCACATTCAAACCATGCCTTACTCAACCAGCTCATACGTTTCTGAAGGCACAAAGGATTTTTGGCAAACAAATTTATTTGTTGTTTTGACAGGAATATTTTCTAGTAACATTTTACTATTTTACGTGTTTAGCCTACCGTACATGGTACTGGCTATTTACCCTACAAGTACCTTTCTTTTAAGAAAAAAAATGGCAAGACAGACAGAAAGACAAGAACATCGCACACTTTAGCGGATGCGTGGCTAGAATGTGCTGGAAGTGGAATCAGCACAAAATACAGAATGAAGTCAATCAGTATTGCACTTTGTAACTCTTGGTATGCTCGGTACATCCAGGAGGTGAATACAGGAGTTATTAGATTAAAATACACTCAACATCTGCTACCACCATAATTGTATTATCTATGAATCAAATGCTCAGCCTAAAGTGTAGATTAGGCGTTATACTGTAAACAGGTGTTTGAACCACTTGAGAAAAGCACTGTGATGGAAACACTGCAGCAAAGAGAATGCATGTGCAGAACACGCAGAATTCAATCTGTTTAGTTTTGCTTGCTTGCTTCTTTCCCAACAGCAGTGGCTTTTAGAAAATTCTCAGACCCTTTAGAGTCCATGTTTAAGAGCCAGGATCAATACATTTAGGTTTGCCTGTTAATGGGTTAAACTTCACTGTTTTTTAAACTTAACTGTTTAACCCTTCAAATACCAAATACACTTTTCTAAACACTAGGGGCGCCATTTCAGACAGGGGAGAACAACTTTAAGCAGGTGTCCAAGGGCCACTTAAGCCCTTGGAAGCGTTTGTTTTTTTGTAGATAAAAATTATAAATCTGATGTCTTAACACAGACATCAGTCACACAGTTTGATACATTGAGCACTATTCTTAATAGAGATAAATCATTTTGTTTTATAAAATACAAATCTACTTAGCCCTGCAATGACTGTTTTTATAAACTTCTCCCCATGTCCCAAATGCAAGCTCACCCCTCCCTTTATGCAAGTAATGTCATTTTAAAATGCTTTATTATAGACTTTATACTGTTGGCTGTAAAAATAAGCAATTCTTGTAATAGTTTTGTTGACATTGGCTTGTAATGCATGTTTTACTTATCAATTCTAACTATTCTGCAGTAACACAGGGCAGTGGGGTCGCCAAGTCATTTTTATTGGTAGAAGGGGGTCGCAGTACTGCTAACTTTGAGAACCGCTGCTATAGAGAAGGTGCTGCTTGGTTTAAAAATGTATCCCATGACAGGACATAGTTTTTTCAGATGAGACTCTACTTCATTAGACTACAAATACAGTTTAGATTAGGGTTATAAATAATTCTCTCAAATGGAAGTGTTGAAAATAATTATTTTTTTTTATTTCACGTTTCATTGTCAACTACCTTTGATTTTAAATGAACACACCACTGCTGTATATCAACATATACTATCTATCAATGAATCGGAATTTCTAAAGCAATGCTGATGCTGAAATTGTAATAGAAACGCTCTTTCACTATGTTTTTAGTATGTTATCATAACAATATACTTAGAGAAAACTTAAACAACAGGTTGATAGCAATTAAAAATGCAAAAAAATTCTGTCCTCAAATGAGGAGAATGGCACTGAATGGGTTAACCAGCTAACATACAATGATCACATAGCTGTTTATTCTGATTTATCTATAACAGACCAACCGAAATGCTGCTGCTGTACTGAGCCTGTATGAAGTGATGTTGTTCACTTTATTTTGTAATACTGCACAGACCGAACACAAACCCTATTGGTGCTTTAACTCCGCTTCACTACCCTGCTACCTTCCACTCCTCTCCTGCTGGCTCTCCCTTGCCTTATGCCTTTTCCCAGGACTTTCCCTTTCAAAGCTTCCACTGCTCAGTTGTTCTGGACTCTTCTGAGCTCTCATGTTTAAGAGCTTCCTTCTCCTCCCACTCCCATGTTTCAAGTGCTTGGGTGTCTCTCTCACAATCCAGATCAGCCAATAGGACGCAGGGAGCTGCCTGCAGAGCACTCAGCTGCTCGTTACCATAGTAACACAGGAGGCGAGCTTCTTGCATCAGGTATTACACCCGCCAGCATTGCAAGGTTGCATTGCGAAAAAGAAGCAGCAAGTTAATAAAAAAAAAAGTTTAAAAATACACTACCATAAAGTATCTAGGATACAATTTCAAGTATCTTGCCAACTGATCTGTGATACCAAAAGTACAGGCACAAGAACATCATGTAACATTTACATTTGCTCAAACTGAACTGAAAAATAGTATTTATTGCCAAGTTATTGTATTTTATAGTACTACTGTATTCACCCAGGATAACCCTGCTAACATGCAATAACGAATAACTAGTTGTCTCTTTCCAGCTCTGGGAACTGAAGCTGCTCTTCAAACCCTGGGTCTCCTGGCTCCTCTCCTAGTTAAAGCCACTGCTGAACCAGCTGTAATGGAACACAGTCCATGCTAATTCACTTCACTACTTGTACAGTTGGCTGCCACACTCTCTTACCTGTGACATATACAATGCTTGCACAGGTCCTAAACTGGATGATAAGCACTGAGCAGGTTAGCACCAGCCCAGCGCCACTGTGCACAACGCCTCATTAAAGCCATAAAGGAGTCTTATTTTCACCCCTGCACAAGATACTCTATCGAACTAAATCAAAAATACAATTTTTCAACAGTATATTTGAGGCAGCAATTTACTTTAGCAGCTTACGCTACTACACAGCCTTAATTTGAGAGGCTATGCAAAATGACAAGGCCATTCCTCAACCCTAGACACAGATTAGAGGGACTGCGGCAACAGCAGGAAGAGTTTCTGCCATTCCTTCAGTGAAAGCCAATGCCTCTGCCATTGTTCTTCACAGGGGACAATCACCACAACAGACCGTCATAACAGCATTGATGCATCACGAACACACAAAATGAGCACAAATTGTTATGTATTAAAGTCTTGATGAACTGAGAAAGCGCCATCTAAAAAAAAAAGACTTGTTGCTTTCTCTCCCTTTTTCACAGCATTTAAGGAGGCAGTTGTCAAAACGCTGAATGATGGAGCGATTAAGGCAAGATGTCAAAAGCAAACAAGCACTCAGAACGAGTTTGACACTTTTGGAGGAATGCAAGTAATTACTGCTTTAGTTTGGTACGGGCTCAATCACAAATGAGCTGACATCACAGCCCTGCCTAATAAACTGTGCTTCTGTTACAGCTAATGGAATATTCTTCACAGCTAACTTGCTGTGTGTGTCTCAAAGCCTTCTGGTTTCTAGTGTTGCAGGATTTAACCCTTTTTACTGGCAAACACCAAGGTTATTGTAAGCATGAGTGGAAAAATAAACAAACAAACAAACAAACAAACTCAGAACAAAGTACCCCAGCAGGATGGTGCTGTGCCCATGTAGGCAAACATCCTACAAAACCATAGCAACTGTGGAATCCAAACACTGGAAGACATTGCCACTTACAAAAACTCACACATTCAGTTTTTAAGAAGGAAACTCCAACTGCAATATTTACATTCTGCTTTCACCCCATAGGGAGCTTCTAGGATTCAGAATAGAAAATAAGAAATCAAGAACAATGATAGTCAATTTAATATTCTATGCAAAATAATGCAAATGTATACACTGTGTGTGTCAGAGAGACAGTGTGTGTGTCAGCAAGAGTATGTGTGTGTGTCAGAGAGAGAGCGAGCGTGTCAGAGAGAGAGCGAGCGTGTCAGAGAGCGAGCGAGCGAGCGTGTCAGAGAGAGAGCGTGTGTCAGAGAGAGAGCATGTGTCAGAGAGAGAGTGAGAGTGTGTGACAGAGTGTGTGTGTGTCAGAGTGAATGTGTCAGAGAGTGTGTAAGAGTGAGCGAGTGTGTGTCAGAGCGAGAGCGAGCGGGTGTGTGTCAGAGTGAGCGAGCAAGTGTGTGTTAGAGAGAGCGAGTGTGTGTGTCAGAGTGAGCGAGTGTATGTCAGAGAGAGTGAGTGTATGGCAGTGTTAGAGTGAGCGAGTGTGTGTCAGAGAAAGCAAGCGTGTGTCAGAGAGCGAGTGTGTGTGTCAGAGAGTGTCAAAAATAGTGAGGGAGTGTGTGTCAGAGAGTCAGAGAGTAAGCGTGTGCCAGAGTGTGTGCGAGTGTCAGAGTGAGCGAGCGAGAGCAGAGAGCTAGGAAGGAAATTAAAAGAGAAAAACAAAACTGTGGTATTTTCTGGTATACTACCGGCACCTTGCAAAGGACCATATGGACAGCTGGAAATAATTAATCAAAACGCATGGCTGAAGATGTGGTGCACACGGGAAGGCTTCACCTATCTTGATCATTGGACCACATTCTACAACAAGGACTATTTGTATAGACGGGATGGACTGCACTTAAATAACAAGGGAACCAGTCTACTTGGAGAAAAGATCCTCGAGCAGGTTCAGAAGCATTTAAACTAGAAAGGGGGGAGAAATCAACAAAAAAACAGAAGGGAGACCGCATCAAAACAAGAACAACAACTCAGGTAAGACAACCATTAAATGTATTTATCTAAATGCTAGAAGTATCAGAAACAAAATTCTAGGACTTGAAGCTACTGCACTAACAGGTAACTATGATGTGATAGGTGTTACTGAAACTTGGTTGTCTGAGAGTGATGGGGACGAATATAATATTTGTGGGTATACACTGTATAGGAAAGACAGACAGGACAGAAGAGGAGGAGGGGTAGCGCTATACATAAGAAACAGTCTTGAAGCCCAGGTGTTAAACCTGGACAAAGAAAATAAAGCCGAATCAATATGGGTCAGAATAACGGGCAAAAATTCAAAGGGCATAATAATAGGAGCATGCTATAGACCGCCAGATTCAGACGGTGAGCAAAATAATCTGTTATACAATGACATTAGAAATGCATGTAGCAAAGGAGAAGCCATACTAATGGGGGATTTCAACTTCCCCCATATAAAATGGGAAAACCCGGTGGGTAGCACGAAGGATGAAATAGAAATGGTGGAAATGACAAATGACTGCTTCCTAACACAATTTGTGAAGGCACCGACTAGAGGGGAGGCATGCCTTGATTTAGTCTTTTCAAATAACGAAGACAGAATAACTAAAACAGAGGTCAGAGAACCACTGGCAAACTCAGACCACAACATGGTCTCATTTGAAGTGTTTTTTAAAACCCCAAAAGTAATGACTAAAGCTAAGGTTTACAATTTTAGAAAAGCAAACTATGAAGGTATGAAACAGAGACTAACAGAAGTAGATTGGAGTAAAATAGAGAAAACACCCACAGAAGAAGGATGGTTGTTCTTCAAAAATGTAGTACTAGAGGCGCAAAACAATTACATCCCTAAAGTAGACAAATCTAAATGTAAAACTAAATTGCCAAAATGGTTTAATAGATCAATTAAAAAAAATATTCAGCGAAAAAAGGCACTTTATAGAACATTAAAAAAGGACAAAAAAGAAAGTACGCAGAAAGAGTACACAGAACTGCAAACGCAAAGTCAAAAAGGAAGTTAGAAAGACCAAGAGAGAAATAGAAATGAACATTGCTAAGGGAGCTAAAACCAATTCCAAAATGTTTTTCCAATATTACAACAGCAAGAGAACATTCAAAGAGGAGATTAAATGTTTAAGAGATACAAATGGCAAAATCGTAGAGGAAGAAAAAAAAATAGCAAATATATTAAATGATTACTTTTCACAAGTTTTTACAAAGGAAGATACTGACAACATGCCCCACATGTCATCCAGTTCCTATCCAGTTTTAAATAACTTTAGCATAACTGAGGCAGAAGTATTAAAAGGACTAGGAGCTCTTAAAATAAACAAATCCCCTGGGCTGGATGAGATCCTCCCAGTAGTACTCAAAGAAATGAAAGAAGTAATTTACAAACCGCTAACCAAGATCATGCAGCAGTCTCTTGACACAGGGGTGGTACCGACAGACTGGAAAATTGCAAAAGTAATACCGATCCACAAAAAGGGAAACAAAACTGAACCAGGTAACTACAGACCAGTAAGCCTGACTTCTATTATATGCAAACTTATGGAAACTATAATAAGATCCAAAATGGAAAATTACCTGTATGGTAACAGGGTCCTGGGAGACAGTCAACATGGTTTTAGGAAAGGGAGATCGTGTCTAACTAACTTGCTTGATTTTTTTGAGGATGCAACATCGATAATGGATAATTGCAAAGCATATGACATGGTTTATTTAGATTTCCAGAAAGCTTTTGACAAAGTCCCGCACAAAAGATTAATTCTCAAACTGAACGCAGTTGGGATTCAAGGAAACACATGTACATGGATTAGGGAGTGGTTAACATGTAGAAAACAGAAAGTACTGATTAGAGGAAAAACCTCAGAATGGAGTGTGGTAACCAGCGGTGTACCACAGGGATCAGTATTAGGTCCTCTGCTATTCCTAATCTACATTAATGATTTAGATTCTGGTATAGTAAGCAAACTTGTTAAATTTGCAGACGACACAAAAATAGGAGGAGTGGCAAACACTGTTGCAGCAGCAAAGGTCATTCAAAATGATCTAGACAAGATTCAGAACTGGGCAGACACATGGCAAATGACATTTAATAGAGAAAAGTGTAAGGTACTGCACGCAGGAAATAAAAATGTACATTATAAATATCATATGGGAGATACTGAATTTGGAGAAGGAATCTATGAAAAAGACCTAGGAGTTTTTGTTGACTCAGAAATGTCTTCATCTAGACAATGTGGGGAAGCTATAAAAAAGGCTAACAAGATGCTCGGATACATTGTGAAAAGTGTTGAATTTAAATCAAGGGAAGTAATGTTAAAACTGTACAATGCACTAGTAAGACCTCATCTTGAATATTGTGTTCAGTTCTGGTCACCTCGCTATAAAAAAAGATATTGCTGCTCTAGAAAGAGTGCAAAGAAGAGCGACCAGAATTATTCCGGGCTTAAAAGGCATGTCATATGCAGACAGGCTAAAAGAATTGAATCTGTTCAGTCTTGAACAAAGAAGACTACGCGGCGACCCAATTCAAGCATTCAGAATTCTAAAAGGTATTGACAATGTCGACCCAAGGGACTTTTTTGATCTGAAAAAAGAAACAAGGACCAGGGGTCACAAATGGAGATTAGACAAAGGGGTATTCAGAACAGAAAATAGGAGGCACTTTTTTACACAGAGAATTGTGAGGGTCTGGAATCAACTCCCCAGTAATGTTGTTGAAGCTGACACCCTGGGATCCTTCAAGAAGTTGCTTGATGAGATTCTGGGATCAATAAGCTACTAACAACCAAACGAGCAAGATGGGCCGAATGGCCTCCTCTCGTTTGTAAACTTTCTTATGTTCTTACGTATGTCAGAGAGTGTGTGTCAGAGAGTGAGCGAGTGTGTGTCAGTGTGAGTGTGTCAGAAAGAGTGTTAGAGATAGTGAGCGAGTGTCAGAGAGTGAGCGAGTGTGTGTCAGAGAGAGCGAGAGTGTGTGTGTCAGTGAGAGTGAATGTGTCAGAGAATGAGCGAGTGTCAGAGAGTGTGTGTCAAAAAGAGCGAGAGTGTGTGAGCGAGCATGTCAGAGAGAGTAAGCAGGCACATGTCAGAGAGAGAGAGAGAGAGAGAGAGAGAGAGAGAGAGAGAGAGAGAGAGAGAGAGAGAGAGTGTGTCAGTGAGAGTGTTTGTGTGAAAGAGAATCAGTCTTTTCCCAGTGTGTCAATTATTTGCAGTAATCTGCTAGTTGACATGGTTTGTTAAAATGTAGTTCTGTACATTGTAAGCCTGTCTAAATAAATAAATAAACTGATTTGTAAAAGCAAATGTGACAGGCAGAATATAAAATGTTCTCCAACAGATGAAACCAATTCTATCCAGACTTACAAAATCACACAGAACTAGAATAGTCGATGTAGTGTGCTTTTAAACAGCTTTTTCAAACAAGACGACTGTGCATCAGTAAAAAACATTGCACGCCAACACTGCAAATACAAACATGGAGCCATCAGCATCACAATCAACTCACCATGACTTGCACCCACCATGTGTATATGCACAAATGAACATGCATAATGAAACACCCTATGGGAGCGCACGCTTCCACGTTGAAGGGTCTTTAATTGTGATTGCAGGCTTCCTTTTTATTTGCCTTGCACAGAAACACTGCTTCTGCCCGCTGCCTGTGTGTCTCCGTGCCTGTCCTAAAGATCCTGTTTACACTGGCCAGATTTCAAACTGGTTAGTGCAAACACACCCTACATACTCGAATCCAGATGCTCCACTGCCTGACACAGCAAGTCTGATATGCATACTCTAAATGCACATGTAGAAAGGAGACTTGGGGGGCGGGGGGTGGAGCAGCAACAATTTGAATGGGAAGATGTTTATATTTTTTCAGTGCTTGGTCAGTGAAGTGCAACAAAACACAATTTAAACTTTCCTGGAAAGACAGAATTTTAAAACTGTCAAACAGAAGCTGGCAGGTTGTAGCAGAATAGGCCAGCATTGAAACCTGGGGGTTGATTGGTTGATCACATGCAAGGAGAATGTTTTGTTGTTGCAAGTCAGAAGATTTGGCATACAGGTTTTCATTTAGTTAAGGAGAGCAAATTTAGTGAAATGAACTTAAGATGAATGTTTAAAGAAATATGTAAAACGAGAAGGCATTTGTAAAAGCACTGGGATGTTGGTGAATCTCATCTTGATCTGATATACTTTATGTTGGTTTAAACTGGAATTTTCTTTCAACTGATTTGAAGTAATTTCCAGAGTCTAACTGTATCCCACGCTGCCTTGCTCTGCTGTGTAGCTTATTAAACTGAGATAATGAGAGGCCTAAAAAATACTAAGGAAGCTGCAAACAAGGAGTGGCTTGCTATTCATGAAAGCGTGCTGTCCTGCGTGACTTTGTGTTTGATTAAAGTACTTGCAGCTCAATGCAGGAACGCCTGCCATGACGATACAGACAAAACAGTGCTGGAACCCCTTTGTATTTATGTATGTTTATTATTATTATTATTATTATGATGCAGGCGGACGAAGCCATCTGTCTTATTTTGCTGTTTTAAGACCATCGAAAAAGCCGGTCCTGTAATGTGTAGTTGGTGGGGATGGGGTTAGTACCCTCGTGGGAATGTGGCTGGAGCCTTAAGGTAATTATTGTATCAAATTAGGTAATTAAGGCTCCAGCCACAGACTATAAAAGACACACTCAAGGCTTACTAGAGGGAGAGTGTCAGAGGAGAGACATACACTAAGTTTGGCAAATAGAAAGAAACAATTGCTACGTATTCTGGTTTCGCAACCAGCATACTGCTTGTTTAGTGTTTGTTTGTTTGGCCCTTGTGCCCTTTTGTTTGGTGGTTTGTTTAAATCTTTTGTTTTATTATTTAATAAAGCGCTGAGCGTTTGCGCTTCAGTTTTGCAAGCCCTTCTTTGTTTTTGTGTTGCTTCTTTCGGGTCTGTGACATCACTGCAGGACATTCAAACCACTGCTGCTTCAGCATGGAACTCCCTGAAAGAACCAGGACATTCAAACCACTGCTGCTTCAGCATGGAACTCCCTGAAAGAACCAGGACATTCAAACCACTGCTGCTTCAGCATGGAGCCCCCTGAAAGAACTAGGACATTCAAACCACTGCTGCTTCAGCATGGAGAACAGTTCTGTTTAAAACTTTTGTTTTGGCCTTTGAGCTGGTTATTTTTGTTTCTGATTACTGTGTTTGTGACTTGTTTTTGTTAAACCTTTTATTTTGCTCTGTGAGCCGTGTTTTGTTCAATTTTATTTATTTTTGTTGATTAAACTGCGCAGCCGCGCTTACACTGCAGCTTCCTTGTCTCTGAGTCTCCTTGCCTGCCGATACCACCTGGGCCCGCAACGCTATCCTGTCACAGTGACATTTCAAAATCTAACGTGAAATACTGTATTACTATCGTGGCTTCCAGTAGACTTTTGCAATATCACTGTGTAGTTTCTTTAATTGCATGATGTTAAATAAATCTGAATTATGTTCACAGTTTTTATTTTTTTAAATTATGTCCCAATCCTAAAATTGTAGGTGATGCATCACTTCTTGCTATAGCTGTAAGTGTCTCGCAATGATGATAAAAAGCTGTGCCGGCTCATCACATGTCAGTTTGAATGGGGCTGTTCTTTTTGCCATTTCCTCAGCTGCAGGACTGAAGCAGGTATAATCTGCTCTCAGTGCAGCTTCAGATCCCAAGGATCAAGTTCCCACAGTCGCAGATACTTGGGCCAGAGCTATGATCAATGACCTCCATCAATCATCAGTCAAAAAACAAGCAGCACAAGACACGCTGGTGATTTCAGGTCACAATTACAGAGCATGCATTAGGGACTGAGTTACCTGGACTGGCAGAGAAATGGGCAACTACTGTTGGCAAACTGCACAAAATCAGCTTTTGGAGAGCAACTGTTGTTAAAATAAATAAATGGGCTCCCAAGAGGCACATTCAAGTAAAGGCGCTCCGTGTGGAGTGCAGAATGCTCCTTACAGCCTGGAGATCGCAGGTTCCAATCCAGGCTATGTAACTGCCGACCATGACCGAGGGTTCCTAGGGGGTGGTGCACAATTGGCCAAACGCCACCTGGGTAGGGAGGGCTTAGGTTAGCAGGGCAATCCACGGTTAACCGCGTACCAGCAACCCCTGTGGCTGACAGGGCGTCTGCGGGTCCGAGGTGGAGCCATTCAGATCTGTGTTGCCCTCTGGCACTATAGGTCTGGTGGCTTCACTGTGGATCTGCAGTGCGAAAAATGACAGACACGTTTCGGAGGACGCGTGTTTCAGCCTCCGTTCCGAGTCGCTGGGGGGGTTATAATTGAGCGACAACTAGATTAATAAATAAATAAATAAATAAATAAATAAATAAAAGGGCTGGTATAAGTGGCCATCGAGATAACTGATGAGAAATAGATTTTTTTTTTTTTTTTTTTTTTAAAGTTAAGAGCATCAAACAGTTTAATGATTCATTTATTTAACAAATGTATTAACTAAGAACAAATAAAAAGTTAATGAAATGAAGCATCTGCCTTCTGCAAGTGTCCTAAGAGACAATTATGTCAAGCTGGCAGAAGAAGCAGACTCAGCTTATCAAATATAGAAGAGTTAACCAAATTTCACATACAGCAGTACACACATTATGATCTAACTCAAAATGGGTTTTACATGTACTGCTCCACCCCCAGGACCTGCACACAGCTAAACCGATGAGTAACCCAATAGTAAACATACAAGATATACTTTGGAATTAAATGCTATTGGGGGGGGGGGGGGGGGGCGTTACAACCCTAACTACAAAGTAAACAGGAAATTATCCAAATTCAATACTACCGAACAAACTTCTTCAAAGAGTGTGGTATAAAAAAAAAAAAAAAAAAGGTTTGTTTTGTTTAGTTTATACCACAACAAGAAATGACTGCCATAGAGATTGTATTCTGTACTAAATACTTACAATCAAATCAATTCAGAAAAAGACGTGACATTCCTAAGATGAACTGACTTCTCCATGTAATGTAAATCAATAATTGAGTTATTCTAAAGAACATGAAGAAACCTCACATAACCCTTGTCCCTACAGGACCCAACTGTTCAGCTCCAGAGAGTGCAGAAAGCAGGGCTGCAATGTTAAGAGTTACTCAGCATTGCTTCCTCAAGACTTTCCAGCGTTTGTATGTTGAGCATGGCAGCTCACTTTTCTCTGCAGAGCCCTGCACTCAAACTCCAGCTTCTAGAATCAAAGAAATCCACTCTTTTCTTTACAGAACAAAACCTAAAAGGCTCTTCAACACCCAACCCCCAGCCCAGTGCACTATAACTTATCCTCATGATCCTACTACAGTGGGAAAAAGAGAAGCTGTTCGCTAAAGTAGTTCCAGCAGCATGGGAGGAACAGGAAACCCGACATGGAGTAGCATGCTGGAGCTGGACTGTCGCACACATGTTCTGAGCTCTTGCGCCATGCAGCGCTTTAACCATTGTGATACCAGGACATACACTGCTAAAAATAAATATTTATGGTTCGCAAATCATATTGAAACAATCCATCAACTGGAAGTCATTTGTGGTTGTCATAAAACTACAGACTGCACAGATGTTTTTTATGCTAAGACACTATGTACAGTACATACAGGGGTTGTGGGGTATGGTCTACTTTTCCAATGATACCAACAGCTCGTTTTCTCAGATATTTATCCCTCCACCCTACCCGCGCACACTTACATTTTAATTGAAATGTAGAATGGAAAGTGTTTTTTCATCTTTATTGCAAAGGGAGTACATGTTTTAGGAGAGCCATCGTTATGAACAACCACCAGTAGGGTGCTTGTTTTTTAAGCTTCAAGGGAAGTGGAAGTTTTATGCAGCCAGCTTAATAGCCTGTGGCAAGAAAACAACTTACCAGAACAAATGGCATATGCTGTTCGTTTGTAAAGACATCTTATATCCCCAGAGTACCGTAACCGATAACTTTTATTTAATTATTTTTCATCTATAAAACTTGTACTAAATAATTTCCTAACCAAGTTTTATAGCACTTGGATAAGCAGTTATTTCCTGGGAGTGTACAAATCTGTGTGAATATCCACAATACTAACCTTAAGACAAGAGCTCACTGAGAGAGCAGAAGAAGATTCACATCAGCTCAATACGTTTTAGAAGCAACTACCTTCTCTTCAAAGCCTTACACGCTCACTTAACTGATGCAAGTCTGCGTGGGACCCAAGCCTTGCTTCTTATGTACACACGACAAAACGGAAGGGAAGGGAAGGGGCTGCCTGGCAAGCTCTGGATTCAGGAGCATTAGCCTTCAAACAAACCTGAAAGTCACCCAGGCCTAGTGCCCTTTTGAAAAACAAAAAAACTATTCAACAATAGAATTTAATGGGTCGCTTGTTTCCTTATAAAAACAGAAACATTCCCAAAATCCACCACTGGTTAAAGGTTATAGGTCTACAGCTTGTTAAAGGTTATAGGTCTACCTTTTTTCAAATGCTTAGGGAGAAAAAACGAATTTGCAGTTGCTTGGCTGCTAGGCTAACACCCCACATTTCTTCAAAAATCAAACGACGTAAAAGAGGCAATTGTACCACACAATTTAGTAACGGGGCTTTGTCTGTCAGAGCCGACGACAGCAGAACCCCTGAATATTTTCAATATTCATTTTTACTATTATTAATAATAAAGCAGACCGCCATTTGGCAGTCTGCTGCACAGTTTTAGTCACACACCACTTGTCCCAATCTGCATCAACAAGCTACAGTACGTGTTTCTCAGATGACACACCTCCCTCTTCTTTCCGCTGCAGTACAAGAGGTTCTGGGCCAAGGAATTAGGAAATGGGTGGTCAGAGAGAGGGGGGGGGGGGGGGGGGGAGAGAGGAGAGAGAGAGAGAGAGAGAGCAAGAGAGGAGAGAGAGCGCGAGAACGAGCCAGAGAGAGAGAGGGAGAGAGAGAGAGAGGAGATGAGAGAGAAGTAACAGTATTCAAGGCCTGCTACATTAACTACAAACACACCTGTCTATTTCTGTTGGCTGGATTATTTGTTTGCCATACAAATTTAAGTCAATGCCAATGATGCCCCCTGAAATATCAAGGAACAGGATGAAAAAAATAAATTTAAAAACAAAAGTAACAGTAGACTATATGGGTTAGAAAAGTATACCATAAATGATCTACCGATCGATATAGATATAAAAAGCACATGACTTACTTCTTCTTGGATTTGTGTACGGGAGCAACTCCATCTTTGCGAGGCCTGCCCCTGGGTCTCTTGTCTGCAATGGCCGGGCTGCCTGCAGGGGTGGCCGTGGTGCTGCTGGCTGGAGCAGGTGAAGATCCTTGGTCAGAGGGCTCCAGAGTCTTGTCCTCTGATGACATTCTGTTGAAAGGAATATATTCATTCGGTCATTTTGTTCATGTACTCTCCGATTGGCAAGTTAAGACACAACGCTCTTTTTTAAGCAATTCCCCACAATGTACAAACTCAAGCACTGAATCTCAACATTTAAAAAAGTAAAACGTTTGTTTGAAATTCAGTTTTTTTTTTTCTGGCACTCAATGTTCTATTCAATGAAACAGCAGAAAAGGTGACAGACAAAAAAAAAAAGACTAACAGATGTATTGATCATCAAACAAACAACTAGATTCACTGTATCTAATAAAGCCTTCACATGGTGAAGCCCGTGTGTTGGAAAACATGGATTGAGAATTGATTTGCTGTTTGCTACGCATGTGGACTGGCAGAGCTATACTGGTGTTTTTTTTCTGAAAAGAGACTAATATTGCAGATAGCAGACTGTTTGGTTCAAATTGCATGTACTGCTTACAATTGATAGAGACGATGCGTCTACAAGCTTCTTGCCCAGCATTGACTGCAAGCTAAACAGATAACAATGCTGTGGACCAGAAGGGGCCAGGCTGGAAGACTTTGGAATGCAAAGCATAAAGGGGCTAAAAGGCTCCCAGGGACTGGCATTGGACCCAGAGGTTCACAGAGAGATCGAAAGAGATAATGCCACTGGGATCAAAGGGGCAGATTTATGGACCTTTTTTCTCCAGGAGTGTGAAGAATGCACCGAGTTCAGAGGTTGTCACACTAGACTACACACACACACACACACACACACACACACACACACTAAATTAACAGAATAATGTGTTGTACCTTGACCATTGGTTAGGTGTCAGAGAAAGGGGAGGTGGACCATCTATACAGAAGGGTATTTAATGTCATGCAAACATTGTAATGTTGAGTATTCTGTTTGTCCTGTACCTGGGACCAGACTCTCTGCATATTTCAATAAACCTGGCAACTGATTGAAGAAAAGGACTCTGTGCATTTTCTTGAATCTACTTAATCACCATCATTTTTTGTAAGTTACTTCACCGTGGAAAACCAAGCAGTTCTGCCAGCTGGTAAGACAGCTGCATCGGTCGAGTCTGTGGGACATTTCCTGAGAGGACTGCAAGACCCGCTGCTCGAAATAACAAGGCATCTCTCTCCCCTGTGCCAGGGCCTGTGGGGAGGAGCAGAGGCATACACACTGGAATGTACTGATCTCTCTCCCCTGTGCCAGCGCCTGTGGGGAGGAGCAGGGGGATACACACTGGAATGTATTGATCTTTCTCCCCTGTGCCAGGGCCTGTGGAGAGGAGCAGGGGGATACCCACTGGAATGTATTGATCTCTCCCCTGTGCCAGGGCCTGTGGGGAGGAGCAGGGGGATACACACTGGAATGTATTGATCTCTCTCCCCTGTGCCAGGGCCTGTGGGGAGGAGCAGGGGGATACACACTGGAATGTATTGATCTCTCCCCTGTGCCAGGGCCTGTGGGGAGGAGCAGGGGGATACACACTGGAATGTATTGATCTCTCTCCCCTGTGCCAGGGCCTGTGGGGAGGAGCAGGGGGATACACACTGAAATGTATTGATCTCTCTCCCCTGTGCCAGGGCCTGTGGGAAGAACAATACATGTCTTTTTTCTAATATAATGTAAGATATTCTATTATTATTGTAAATGCAACAAACAAGACACGCCTCTTCCTCCTAGTAGCACACATTTTTTTTTTTATTATTATTTCAAGCCTTTGTTTGTACTCTGACTACGAGAGAGAGATTGCTTTGATTATGGACTTGTCAAGATGCTAACTCAGTGAAAGCCTAGTTGCTTATTTTTCAATGTATCTCCTAGACAACAATCCTTCATTTTGTTCCACAAATGCAACTGGGAATATATCAGAAGGACATATTTAATCTTGAAAGTAGTCATTTTGATTGGAATACAGCAAGCTGCACTCAGATGCATACAGGAAACTGAAAGACTGGTAGGATAACAACTTATGTGCCTAATATGAAACATATTTTATATATTCTTTTTTTATATTACTTTTAGAAAAAAAAAAAAAAGAGATATTTTGGTTTTACAGGTTTGTATGTACCAGTTTACACAACAGTGTTCAATGGAACTGCGTCTGTGTTTACAACACAGCTCCTGGATGCAGGCACAGTCAGCTGGCAGATGCGTACGCTCCTCCATAGAGCACAATGCAGCCATCATACCGGAAGTAGTGTTAAATTTTATTTTTATATAGTATTAGAAACAGTGATTTTGGTTTTATAGTTTTGTGTGCACATATACCCATTTACACCTGTACACGGCTATATGTACATACCCATTTCTTTTGAAATGTGTATTTTATTATATTTTTTCACTTTTTGTAGTCATGCTGTATATGCGCTAATCTTAAATAAAGCCTTTTATGATCCATTTAAATATGGTGTTTCTGCGATGCAAACATTAGATATGATGTTCATGAACACAACTTTTCAGTTGGATCCAACACTATGTCTTTCATTTTCATAACGAAGTAGTTAAAAAATGTATGGGTCAAAGTGAACCACGTGGCAGTTCAGTCACTTACAACTTTGCTTAGTTGCTTTTCCCCATATACTGGTTGCTTATGTCAAAAGTGAAAAACATAACAAATGTTTGTGTAAAAATGTAGCTTAAAATGAACAGCTGCATTCAAGAAAGTTTGAGTGTTGCACATGTGCCATTAACCAAACCCAGCAAAAAGGTAAATAAACCAATGTTTCTCCAGTCAAATCATGCTGTGCCTAAATAACGTTTAAACATTTCACGGTGAAAGAAAGCAAGAACTTGGGACTGTAATTAGGGAATGCACTACTGAAAAAAAAAAGAAAATTTTTTTTTAGGAATTAAAAAATGAAATCTACTGCAGCTTACTCGACTGCAGCAAAAAAAAAAAAAAAAAAAGCTGTTCACTAAATGTGGCTCTCCGATTGTGGTAATGATAAAGAATGGTTTGGACAACGTGCTTGCTGTGGTGCATTTAATACCATAAATAACAGAACCAACTCACTATAACTTAACTTGTTTTTACAGAAAAAATAAATGTGCATGTTAGTAACATGCAATCATAACAGCTGGCTGTATTGCATGCTCTCAGACAAGGACTCACTAACTAACACTGAGCATGCCAGCTGCAGCATGCCATTTCCAGTATTACACCTGCACACAATTAAAGGGCCCCCATTCCATACACTTGCAAAATACCGAAAATATAAACATGTCAAGTTTACTGCAGTCGTCAGCTGCACAGATTTCTCGTTCAGTGGAAAGAGACAACAAACAACTGAGAACAGCCATTCAGATCCTGCTTTAGACTGACTTCAGCATCTTCACAAGTTGTTGTATTCTAAAGCAGTTGAATATGGTAGCAATCAACTTGCTCCTAAAGTGGCACCCAGCAGTTGGTTTTGGTGCTCAATTTGTTTTTGTCTGCAGCCCTGTACACCTCAATGCAAAGCTGTCTTACTATTCTGAATGTGAAAGTGAACACTGAAGTGCTACTGATAGTTTCCAGTTGTTCTTCGTGGCACTGAAGCTGCCAATGATTAGCACCTAACTCCTCCACCCACACAACACCACAAGAAACACAAGGGGGCTGTCTGTAGAACACAATTAGTGCTACTTGAGTTCTGTCATGACAGCCATATGCGTTTTTACACCACTAAGACTTGGGGTGAAGAGATTGAGACTGCAAGTTTAGACACTTGCAAACCCTAGACATTTAACCCCTACATGTGACCAGTGTCATTTCAATAAGAGATTCTTTTTTTGCCAAGTGTGACACAGTTCATAAGACTTGGTTTAGTTCAATGCACAAACTGAGATCTAGTTTACATACAGAAGTGCATCTCAAGTTGAAGTAGGAAAGTTTTTGAGATACCGCAATGCTCAGGTCTGAAGTGCAAGCGTAGATTTACCAACCTTACAGGAATATTTCCCTTTCCCTGTTTAAAACTAACCAAACAAGGGGCTTGGCTTTCCTAAGACCCATTCAAGCCTCACAAGCATTACTGAATACAATTCAAATGTACCTTTTAAGTACGGGATAAACAAAGATAAGTGTTGAAATTGCTAAAAATAACTAAGTGTTTCGCGTGCCGTGGATTATTTTCTTACCGATTCAACACTTTGAGTTGTTTATCCCACTTAAAACATTACTTCCAAATGGATCCTAGTGGCAGCAGTACATCCAGCAGCTATTAATGCAGTCATTGAATAGATGAACAAGACCTATGAACAATCACTGCCAGATTCAAAACACACAGGACACAAGTAACTGTACAAATGAGGAGGCCATTCTGCCCATCAATGCTCGTCCAATTTCTCATAACGTCTTAAAAGATACGGTTTACAAAGTAGATTTCTTATTGTTACCATTCTAATACAACAAAGGACAATTTGGAATGAGAAGTAAAATAAATTCAAAAGGTGGCTCAAACCTCCACGATCACCAACAAACAAATGCAGAGTGAGCGAGAACCTCTAATGAGGTTTGCATGTGGTACTTTGATTCAATCCGGGTGAATCGCTCAGCTTCCATTCTCTGGACTGTGCTTTTATTTGTGGCAGATGTAATGTGTTAAACAGACAGGTCGAGCATGTATAGGGATGAGTGGGTGTAGCGGTCTTGCGGTTTACGTACCCCACGCACAGATGCTGATCCCTTTTATTCTACAGCGCCATTACGGTATGCAACGGGGAGCGCTAGCTTAGTCTTCCTACTGTGTGAACAAAGTGAAGGAAAAGGCTCTTTTATGTGTCTCGTACAAAACAAGTCCCCACGCTACTGGATGTTCGCCCCGAGCCTCACACTTGTACATTCCATTCACTTCTACCTTCCTGTCAATCACCATCCTCACCACCCTTTTGCCTTTGAATTGTTCTACTGCAAACATGCTTCTAAACCAAGTGATGATACTAGCAGCCCTGTGAACTGATTATTTTGACAATGGTTTTGAATGAAACTCAATGACACAGAATACAAGTCTCAATGCTTCAATAGCAGCAACAAGCGACTGCAGTGGGTAGCCTACTTATTCTCATTATTTACAGTATTCAAACTCTTTTAGGCGAGGGAAGAAATCTTTTTTTTTTTTTTTTGTACACAGTCAATATGTGTAGTAATCACTAGGAACAGCACTGGAAGTGTACTTGTGCAGTGTCATGTGAACTGTAGATACAGATCCAATAACATAGGTCTCAGTATTAAAAATGGAGCTGATACGTGGATTTTACTTACCCTGTGCCAAAAATAGACAGCTCATCTCTGCTCTTAAATAATTACCATCAGCTGAACAGTCATCTATTCATTTATTTATTTTATATGCTTTCTCACAATCCACTGTAACACCACTTTCTTTTGAGCAAATGATAGATCTTAATATAATAATATAAACCATGATAGTGCAACATGCATGGTACTTTAGTGTCTTTAAAGATTTACAATCGATTGTCTTTAAAAAAAAAAAAAAAAAAAAAGACTATGCCTTTGTTCAGCTTTTTGGTGTAGTAAAATATAACAATGCCAAAAGTTTAAATCATTCTGTGAAAGGAAGTGTGATTTTTTGGCGTTGTTTTTGTGAATGACAGTAACTGAAGTAATCTGCAACAGTATTTTTCTTTTTTGTAAGCCTTCATTTCATAACTTGCACGATGTACTGTATGCCGTGACATTAAGGTTACCGTGGTATTTATGTTTGACAGTTACATTTTATACCGGATCATCCCTAACATACTGGAAATGTACTGTCAGCTGGTCTTATTTCAGACAACAACTCCTATAAAAACACCTGAGGACTTGCTTGAGATGATTCCGTATCTAGCTTTTTCCACCTCTTCCAAATGAAGGCTCAAGGCAATCTGTGACCGGTACCGATGAGTCATCATTAGTAAGCACTGAATCACCACAGCTCTAGTCTTGCTAACTGCATTGACCCAGAACTGACAGTTTGGGTTGTCTCTTGGCATCCAGCTTCAGCTTGCATGCTGTCCAAGTTCAATGTACAAGTTCATTATCATGGACCTGCAAACAATCCTGGAGGCAAGCGCTGTATGTTTCTTTTGGAAACTCAGTTTTATTTACCAGGAAAAGGGAACTATGCAGCCTCTTTGAAGGAGTATTAAAAAGACTGTGTACACAGTAAGCTGCAGAGTGTCAGTGATGCAGCCTCTTTGAAGGAGTATTAAACAGACTGTGTACACAGTAAGCTGCAGTGTGTCAGTGATGCATCCTCTTTGAAGGAGTATTAAACAGACTGTGTACACAGTAAGCTGCAGTGTGTCAGTGATGCATCCTCTTTGAAGGAGTATTAAAAAGACTGTGTACACAGTAAGCTGCAGTGTGTCAGTGATGCATCCTCTTTGAAGGAGTATTAAACAGACTGTGTACACAGTAAGCTGCAGTGTCAGTGATGCAGCCTCTTTGAAGGAGTATTAAACAGACTGTGTACACAGTAAGCTGCAGAGTGTCAGTGATGCATCCTCTTTGAAGGAGTATTAAACAGACTGTGTACACAGTAAGCTGCAGTGTGTCAGTGATGCATCCTCTTTGAAGGAGTATTAAACAGACTGTGTACACAGTAAGCTGCAGAGTGTCAGTGATGCATCCTCTTTGAAGGAGTATTAAACAGACTGTGTACACAGTAAGCTGCAGTGTGTCAGTGATGCATCCTCTTTGAAGGAGTATTAAACAGACTGTGTACACAGTAAGCTGCAGTGTGTCAGTGATGCATCCTCTTTGAAGGAGTATTAAACAGACTGTGTACACAGTAAGCTGCAGTGTCAGTGATGCATCCTCTTTGAAGGAGTATTAAACAGACTGTGTACACAGTAAGCTGCAGAGTGTCAGTGATGCATCCTCTTTGAAGGAGTATTAAACAGACTGTGTACACAGTAAGCTGCAGTGTGTCAGTGATGCATCCTCTTTGAAGGAGTATTAAACAGACTGTGTACACAGTAAGCTGCAGTGTGTCAGTGATGCAGCCTCTTTGAAGGAGTATTAAACAGACTGTGTACACAGTAAGCTGCAGAGTGTCAGTGATGCATCCTCTTTGAAGGAGTATTAAACAGACTGTGTACACAGTAAGCTGCAGAGTGCCAGTGATGCATCCTCTTTGAAGGAGTATTAAACAGACTGTGTACACAGTAAGCTGCAGTGTGTCAGTGATGCATCCTCTCTGATGGAGTATTAAACAGACTGTGTACACAGTAAGCTGCAGTGCCGGGTGATGCCTCCTCTTTGAAACATGCTCCTGCACTTATGTTGCATCTTCCTACCACACATCATGTTATTTAGTGAAAACGCAGTCACTATTAACTGTGTAACGGACAGTAATGACTACACAAGCACTTGGTAACAGGCAGAATCCAGTCGTTCTTATCTATCCCAAATCGGTTTCAGGTAAGGTCAAATACCAACTGGAATTGTACCACCGCAGATTAGCAGCCACTCCACAAAGACCACCAAACCCTTACAAACGAGTCACACTCCCCAACCACAGCCACAAATATGATTCCGCTCAAATACATTTCACCTGTACAAAAACAGCCAAGTTAAACAAAAAAGGGGCCAGGCCTGCAAAGATGCAATGTAAAAGTCAAAGAAGTGAAGTGCTGTATGTGAACTACGTTTGTTCAATTTCAGTGCCACTTAGGTTCTTTCTGGATAAAACAAAGCGTTCCAAGCTGTCCCAAGTCAGTGTAGCATCATCACAATTACCTGGTTCCAATGGATCAGTTCTGGGGGCTACAGTGCCCACCTATATTCTCTCTACTGCTCCCCACAGATAATTAGGTGCCATGCATAATTGTTATAAAGACACAGGCTGGCTCAATGCCACGTCTCGCCTCATTGTTCACGTCTGTGTAAAGGGATACAGCATGCACGCAAGGAAAAGTTTACAGTTACCAATGCCAGTCAAAGACTCAAAACATGCAGTTTTGACATCAGACATTTAGAAGTCTTTTGATGAGTTACAAATTAGAAATGAGAAACATGCAAGTTCTTCAATCTCTCAATAACATTAATCGTACCTAACAGGAGAGTTTCATTTCTTTACCATTCTTCATTTCTTAAAGGTCTAAACTTTAACAAATTATTTATATGCGACAGATAGACAGATAGATAAACATAGATAGATAGATAGATAGATAGATAGACAGATATAATCTCTATCAGGGTTTTAACCAGATCTCGCCCAGTTGAATAAACTCGATCTGCCCGTCCTGCTAATGCTACTGTGCCTTTAACAATAAGCACTGATTGTGCTTCTAGCTGATCACTTGGGCGTTGCTGGGTGAAAAAAAATCTTAAAACCACATGAAAGCTGTGTTACATCTTGACACAACATTTCACCAATCAGAGAGCTGAAGGGACGGGTTTTCTCTCTTAAGCACTTGGAGAGGCTAAAATGTTAAAATGACTGCTAAAAAAACAACCGATTATTAGTGACAACGAATTGTCAACAATTCTGTTGTGGCTTTGGGTCTGTCAGACCTCTTCCAGAGCTTCCTCCAGTTTCCAAGTGCCCTTTGATGGTGTAGGAATTTACTTCCATTGCTGCAGAACAGCTGTAAGTTGTTAACCCATTACTTGTTCCCTGAAAAAGGCCTTTTTGTATAACTCTGAAATGTACATTATTTTTCTGTTTTTGGTAACCTAAACTTTTTTTTTTTACCCTCTGGTAGTTTACCGCTTACCCTTTGTACCATTTCAGGTTATTCACTGGACTTGACCTGCTTAAATTTCAATAAAAACTGGAAAAATGGAGGTGATCTAAAACTTTTGACCGGTAGTGTATAATTATATATATTTTTTTATATATATGCAAAAGTGCCTTTTACATTATATTAACCAATTCCATGTCTTTTGAAACAAAATGATGCATTAATTAGACAAACAATGAGCAATTAAGATTCAGGGTATGTGAAAAAGTAAGTGAACCCCTGGTTTTAGCAACTGAATTAAGGGGATAATTAGAATCAGGTGTTTAAATAATTAGGTAGATCTTTAGGGGTGCGTTTAGAAGACCCCATCATATATAAAGATCAGAAACTTTGTGAGTTTGGTCTTCATCATACAGGTGTGTGTAAACAGGTCATGCCACGATCAAAAGAAATCTCTGAGGATCTCAGAAAAACAGTTATTAAGAACATAAGAAAGTTTACAAACGAGAGGAAGCCATTCGGCCCATCTTGCTCGTTTGGTTGTTAGTAGCTTATTGATCCCAGAATCTCATCAAGCAGCTTCTTGAAGGATCCCAGGGTGTCAGCTTCAACAACATTACTGGGGAGTTGATTCCAGACCCTCACAATTCTCTGTGTAAAAAAGTGCCTCCTATTTTCTGTTCTGAATACCCCTTTGTCTAATCTCCATTTGTGACCCCTGGTCCTCGTTTCTTTTTTCAGGTCAAAAAAGTCCCTTAGGTCGACACTGTCAATACCTTTTAGAATTTTGAATGCTTGAATTAGGTCGCTGCGTAGTCTTCTTTGTTCAAGACTGAACAGATTCAATTCTTTTAGCCTGTCTGCATATGACATGCCTTTTAAGCCTGGAATAATTCTGGTCGCTCTTCTTTGCACTCTTTCTAGAGCAGCAATATCTTTTTTATAGCGAGGTGACCAGAACTGAACACAATATTCAAGATGAGGTCTTACTAGTGCATTGTACAGTTTTAACATTACTTCCCTTGATTTAAATTCAACACTTTTCACAATGTATCCAAGCATCTTGTTAGCCTTTTTTATAGCTTCCCCACATTGTCTAGATGAAGACATTTCTGAGTCAACAAAAACTCCTAGGTCTTTTTCATAGATTCCTTCTCCAATTTCAGTATCTCCCATATGATATTTATAACGTACATTTTTATTTCCTGCGTGCAGTACCTTATACTTTTCTCTATTAAACGTCATTTGCCATGTGTCTGCCCAGTTCTGAATCTTGTCTAGATCATTTTGAATGACTTTTGCTGCTGCAACAGCGTTTGCCACTCCTCCTACCTTTGTGTCGTCTGCAAATTTAACAAGTTTGCTTACTATACCAGAATCTAAATCATTAATGTAGATTAGGAATAGCAGAGGACCTAATACTGATCCCTGTGGTACACCGCTGGTTACCACACTCCATTCTGAGGTTTCTCCTCTAATCAGTACTTTCTGTTTTCTACATGTTAACCACTCCCTAATCCATGTACGTGTGTTTCCTTGAATTCCAACTGCGTTCAGTTTGAGAATTAATCTTTTGTGCGGGACTTTGTCAAAAGTTTTCTGGAAATCCAAATAAACCATGTCATATGCTTTGCAACTATCCATTATCGATGTTGCATCCTCAAAAAAATCAAGCAAGTTAGTTAGACACGATCTCCCTTTCCTAAAACCATGTTGACTGTCTCCCAGGACCCTGTTACCATACAGGTAATTTTCCATTTTGGATCTTTTTATAGTTTCCATAAGTTTGCATATAATAGAAGTCAGGCTTACTGGTCTGTAGTTACCTGGTTCAGTTTTGTTTCCCTTTTTGTGGATCGGTATCACGTTTGCAATTTTACAGTCTGTCGGTACCATCCCTGTGTCAAGAGACTGCTGCATGATCTTGGTTAGCGGTTTGTAAATAACTTTTCATTTCTTTGAGTACTACTGGGAGGATCTAGTCCCTTTAACACTTCTGCCTCGATTATGCTAAAGTTATTTAAAACTGGATAGGAACTGGATGACATGTGGGGCATGTTATCCATATCTTCCTTTGTAAAAACTTGTGAAAAGTAATCATTTAATATATTTGCTATTTTTTTTCTTCATCTACGTTTTTTTCTTCATCATCTTCTATTGATGCTCATCGGTCTAGAAAGGGTTACAAAACCATTTCTAAGGATTTGGGGCTCCACCAATCCACTGTCAGACAGATGGAGAAAGATCAAGACCACAGTCACTCTACCCAGGAGCAGTCGTCCTACCAAAATCTCTCCAAGAACAACCAGAAAATCATCAAGGAAGTCACAAAGAACTCCACAGTAACATCCAAGGATCTGCAGGCCACTCTCGCCTTGGCTAATGAGAGGGTTCATGACTCAACTGTCAGAAAAACACTGAACAAGAATGGTGTTCATGGAAGAACAGCCAGGAGGAAACCACTGCTCACTAAAAAGAACATTGCTGCCCGTTTGAAGTTCACCAAAGAGCGCACAGATGATCCACAAGACTTCTGGAACAATGTTCTCTGGACAGATGAGTCAAAGGTAGAACTTTTTGGCCTCAAATGTTATGTTTGGCGAAAACCACACTGCATTTGAACAGAAGAACCTCATCCCAAACATCAAGCATGGTGGTGGGAGTGTGTTGGTTTAGGGCTGCTTTGCTGCCTCGGGACCTGGACGGCTTGCCATCATTGACACAACCATGAATTCTGCATTGCATCAGAAGATTCTAGAGGAGAATGTCAGACCATCCGTCCGTGAGCTGAAGCTGAACCGAAAGTGGGTCATGCAGCAAGACAGTGATCCTAAACATACAAGCTGATCTACAAAAGAATGGCTGCAGAAGAAGAAATTCCATGTTTTAGACTGGCCTAGTCAAAGTCCAGACCTAAACCCCATCGAAATGTTGTGGCAGGACCAGAAGCGAGCAGTCCATGCAAGGAAGCCCTCAAATGTCACAGAGTTGAAGCAGTTCTACGAGGAGGAATGGGCCAAAATTCCTCAAAAACGATGTGAGAGACCGACCAAGAAAACACTTAGTTGAAGTCATTGCTGCTCAAGGAGGTGCCACCAGTTACGGAATCTAAAGGTTCACATACTTTTTCACACATGGATATTGAATGGTGAATCATTTGTGGATAAATAAATGCTGAAAAAGTATCATGCTTTGTGTCATTTGTTTAATCAGGTTATCTTTATTATTAGGACTTAAATTAAGATCTAATAACCTCTTAGTTTTGAAATATGTGAAAATCCTAAGGGGTTCACAAGCCTTCTCGGCACGGATTAATGTATATATATATATATATATATATATATATATATATATATATATATATATATATATATATATATATATACACAGACATTGTGAGGGAGCACCTTCATTTACAACGAGTCACGTTGTTGTACTGTGTTATGTGTAACTGACTCTGGGGTGGTGTTTTTATTGTTGCAGTACGAAGCCGTGTTAGTTTAATTCTGTGTGCAGCTTAGCCACGGTGTTTTATATCCATAATGGTATACTGCATAACAACAGCAACAGTAACTAAAACCCTAAATATTTAACGCTGAGAAAATAAACGAAACGCTTGCTTGTTGGTAGGTCCCAGTATGCATTGTTAAAAGCACTGTGTGCGTGAGTGCATAGTATATAAAAAGAAACAAATGACTTAAATAAGGTTTTATGTGATGTTTTATACATATAACTATTTAAAGACATATATTGTTGTTATAAAAAGAAACAGTTCTAAATTGTTTAAATAAGGCTGTCTGTCTATGCAAGGTGAAAAATTGGGAGAGGGTAGACCAGTATTTGAAATCAGTGCTTAATATTACTTAAAAAGGAAATAAATGCTTATACCTGGAAAACAAAAGGAACGCTCCGAGTGTCTCTAAGATCCTGACGTGCGAGGTGGACTTGTCACCCTGTTGCAATACACACACTTATAGATAGAGGTATATTGATATATATATATATATATATATATATATATATATATACCCATATATATACACACACACACACACACACACACACACACACAGTACACACAAACACACACACAGGTGTGCAAAAAATGCTTTAAAGTAAGAATGCTTTCAAAAATAGACATGTTAATATTTATCAATTAACAAAATGCAAAGTGAGTGAACAGAAGAAAAATCTACATCAAATCCATATTTGGTGTGACCACCCTTTGCCTTCAAAACAGCATCAATTCTTCTAGGTACACTTGCACAAAGTCAGGGATTTTGTAGGAATATAGTCAGGTGTATGATTAAACAATTATACCAAACAGGTGCTAATGATCATCAATTCAATATGTAGGTTGAAACACAATCATTAACTGAAACAGAAACAGCTGTGTAGGAGGAATAAAACTGGGTGAGGAACAGCCAAACTCAGCTAACAAGGTGAGGTTGCTGAAGACAGTTTACTGTCAAAAGTCATACACCATGGCAAGACTGAGCACAGCAACAAGACACAAGGTAGTTATACTGCATCAGCAAGGTCTCTCCCAGGCAGAAATTTCAAGGCAGACAGGGGTTTCCAGATGTGCTGTCCAAGCTCTTTTGAAGAAGCACAAAGAACCGGGCAACGTTGAGGACCGTAGACGCAGTGGTCGGCCAAGGAAACTTACTGCAGCAGATGAAAGACACATCATGCTTACTTCCCTTCGCAATCGGAAGATGTCCAGCAATGCCATCAGCTCAGAATTGGCAGAAAACAGTGGGACCCTGGTACACCCATCTACTGTCCGGAGAAGTCTGGTCAGAAGTGGCCTTCATGGAAGACTTGCGGCCAAAAAGCCATACCTCCGACGTGGAAACAAGGCCAAGCGACTCAACTATGCACGAAAACACAGGAACTGGGGTGCAGAAAAATGGCAGCAGGTGCTCTGGACTGATGAGTCAAAATTTGAAATATTTGGCTGTAGCAGAAGGCAGTTTGTTCACCGAAGGGCTGGAGAGCGGTACACGAATGAGTGTCTGCAGGCAACAGTGAAGCATGGTGGAGGTTCCTTGCAAGTTTGGGGCTGCATTTCTGCAAATGGAGTTGGGGATTTGGTCAGAATTAATGGTCTCCTCAATGCTGAGAAGTACAGGCAGATACTTATCCATCATGCAATACCATCTGGGAGGCATCTGATTGGCCCTAAATTTATTCTGCAGCATGACAACGACCCCAAACACACAGAGAAAGTCACTAAGAACTATCTTCAGCATAAAGAAGAACAAGGAGTCCTGGAAGTGATGGTATGGCCCCCACAGAGCCCTGATCTCAACATCATCGAGTCTGTCTGGGATTACATGAAGAGAGAGAAGCAACTGAGGCTGCCTAAATCCACAGAAGAACTGTGGTTAGTTCTCCAAGATGTTTGGGCCAACCTACCTGCCGAGTTCCTTCAAAAACTGTGTGCAAGTGTACCTAGAAGAATTGATGCTGTTTTGAAGGCAAAGGGTGGTCACACCAAATATGGATTTGATGTAGATTTTTCTTCTGTTCACTCACTTTGCATTTTGTTAATTGATAAATATAAACTATTAACATGTCTATTTTTGAAAGCATTCTTACTTTATGGCATTTTTTCACACCTGCCTAAAACTTTTGTACAGTACTGTGTATATATATATATATATATATATATAATATATACACACACACACACACACACACACACACATAAAGCTCTGGAAAAAATTAAGAGACCACTGCAAAATTATCAGTTTCTATTTATAGGTATGTGTTTGGGTAAAATGAACATTTTTTTTTGCAAGCAAGTTTTCTTCCTGGACAACCTTGTACTTGGCTTGATTCATGCGTCCTTCACAAAGACAAATCTGCCCGATTCCAGCCTTGCCGAAGCACCCCCAGATGAGTCCAATTTTCAGCTTTGTCCAACACCTGGTCGTCTAATGGTTAGACGGAGACCTGGAGAGGCCTACAAGCCACAGTGTCTCGCACCCACTGTGAAATGTGGTGGAGGATCGGTGATGATCTGGGGGTGCTTCAGCAAGGCTGGAATTGGGCAGCTCTGGCATGAATCAAGCCAAGTACAAGGTTCCCCTGGAAGAAAACTTGCTTCCTTCTGCTCTGACAATGTTCCCCAACTCTGAGGATTGTTTTTTCCAGCAGGTCAATCAAGGTGTGGATGGAGGACCACCAGATCAAGACCCTGTCATGGCCAGCCCAATCTCCAGACCTGAACCCCACTGAAAACCTCTGGAATGCAATCAAGAGGAAGATGGATGGTCACTAGTCATCAAACAAAGCCGAGCTGCTTGAATTTTTGCACCAGGAGTGGCATAAAGTCACTCAACATCAATGTGAAAGACTGGTGGAGAGCATGCCAAGACGCATGAAAGCTGTGCTTGAAAATCAGGGTTATTCCACCAAATATTGATTTCTCAACTCTGCCTAAGTTAAAACATTAGTATTGTGTTGTTTAAAAATGAATATGAACTTATTTTCTTTGCATTATTCGAGGTCTGACAACACTGCATCTTTTTTGTTATTTTGACCGGTTGTCATTTTCTGCAAATAAATGTTCTAAATGACAATATTTTTATTTGGAATTTGGGAGAAATGTTGTCAGTAGTTTATAGAATAAAACAAAAATGTTCATTTTACCCAAACATATACCTATAAATAGTAAAACCAGAGAAACTGATAATTTTGCAGTGGTCTCTTAATTTTTTCCAGAGCTGTGTGTGTGTGTGTGTTATATATATATATTATATATATATATATATATATATATATATATATATATATATATATATATATATATATATATATATATATATATATACACACATACAGTGGTTTGCAGAAGTATTCATGCCTACCAACAATGTCACATTTTGCTGAATTACAAATAATTTATGCACAGTTTTGTTTCCCAAACAAACTTTTTTATTCAAAGCTGCAGTGGTTAAACTGAACACTGTCATAGGAGGAGGAGGTTAAATGTCAGCAAAACTTGTAAAGAAAATGTACAAAATGAAATTTACTGGTTGCATAAGTATTCAGCCCCTTATGTACTTGGTAGAAGCACCTTTTGCAGCAATTACTGCTGAGTCTTTTTGGATAGGTCTCTACTAGCTTTGCACAGTAGGATGGTGACATTTTTGCCCATTTTACAGGAAAATTGCTCCAGTTCTGATAAGTTTGTTGGGGATCGTCGATGGACTGCAATCTTCAAGTCTTACCATAAATTTTCGATTGGATTCAAGTCAGGACTTTGACTGGGCCACTCAAGAACATTAACTCTCTTCTTGTTCAACCACTGCAGTGTGGCTTTGGCTTTGTGCTTTGGGTCATTGTCCTGCTGAAATTTGAATTTCCTCTCCAGTTTCAGAGTCTTGGCTTACTCAAACAGGTTTCTATCCTGACAACCTTCCCAATTCCTGCTGAACAGAAGCATTCCCATAACATGATGCTGCCACCATCATGCTTCACAGTTAGGATGGTGTTGACTGGGTGATGTGCAGTGTTGGGCTTGCGCCAGACATCAGATTGGAATTTAGACTGAAAAGTTAAAAAAATTATCTTGTCTGACCACAAAACCTTTTTCCACATGTCTGCAGTTTCATCTACGTGCTTTTTCGCAAACTCCATACATGCTTCAAGATGAGGCTTTTTGAGTAATGGCTTCTTTCTTGCCACCTGTCCATACAGGCCAGCTTTGTGTAGGGACCGGTTTATTGTTGATGTGTGAACACTGACTCCCATCTCAGACACAGAACTTTGCAGTTCTCTCAAGGTCATTGTTGGCTTCAGAGTGACATCCCGATCAGTTTCCTGCTTGCCTGGCTGCTCAGTTTGGGAGGGCGGCCTGATCTGGGTAGTGTCTGGGTGGTATGATGCATTTTCCACTTCTTAATGATGGACTTCACTGTGCTGAGAAGGATAATCAGCGCCTTTGAAATTTTCTTGTACACTTCTCCTGCTCTGTGCCTCTCTAACACTTTATCCCTGACTTGTTTCGAAAGCTCCTTGGTCTTCCTGGTTTCTTTGTTGGATCACTATGTCAGTTGCAGCTTGAAAGTCTTTATATACCCTTTATATATAAACATAAACATACACATATATATATATATATATGAACATTGAGGATTGAGGAATCCCAGGAGTTGTACTGTTCCACAGCAGACACTGCTACCTTACTCACTAGCTCTGCAAACACCTTCGTTCCCCAATGTTTTAGAGCAGGGCATTCTGCAGCAGAAAGGAATATCCACTCTAAACTGTCCTCAGAGCATCAGATGATTCTAGTGCATTAGCCGCGCACTCCCACCTTTCACTTCCAGGGCTCGGCACCCCTTCGAGATCAACCCACCCTGACCCAAACCAACCCCAACCTTAACCTTAAGCAACTGCAGTCCTAAAGCCTAAGCCAACCCTTAAGAATCATCTGGTGCCCTGAAGACAGTTTCTAGTGGATATTACTTTGTGCTGCAGTCCACCCTCCTTTGCCAATAACTCCAGGTGTATCTGGACCACACCAACACAACACAGCGCTTGAGTTCAAGAATTAACATTCTCAAGCATTCCTGAACACTGCTGATAATAGCTGGTTAAGTGACTTCCATTGACTTGAGGTTCCAGGCAGCGTGCGCTTCCATGAGAAGGGGTATGGTGGGGAGGGAAGTAAACAAACTGTCAATGAGTTTTGCCCAGCTACTGTTTAAACGTTCAAAGGCTAGTCTATCCCTTAATTACAAAGGCACATTATACGTGGGTTATTTCCAGGGATCCTAGGAATCCGTTTGCTGCGGGAAAACAGATTTTCTATGCGGTCTGAGAATTTTTAGTTTTACATTTGAAAAAACATGCAAGGCTTTTTTTTGGTTGTTTATCACCAAATCAATGCACTTATCACACAATCATAAACACAGGCAATTTTGCTTTAAATTTTGTAAAACATACTCGTTCAATAAAATTGCTTCTGGTGAACGAGGCGCACTCAATTAGCTGTTTATTTTAAATACGGAATAACACAGATTTTTTTTTTTAAATTGAAGAATTTCAATTTTTTTATTGCGGAAAACTAGGATCCCTGGTTATTACACATTATGAAGATTTAAAATGTGTGTATTTGACACGCACACTGCTGACAATAGTTTCAAATGTTTTGCCAAAATTCTAAACAATAGTAATAAATCAATGAAAGAGTTCCCCAGAACTTGGGGAAATTGGTGTGAAAACCCTACCAGGACAGGTCAGGTGGCCATCTTTAGACACATGTGCATGTTCTTCAGGCGAATATTTTAATGACTTGTTTGCATATTTTCTCAGGCTCAAAATCAACTAAGCACTTAAAATGTTTTTCAATCTCTAGTACATTTCACAAACACAGTTAGCCTCAAAGCAGTTCTGCTGTGTTTATTGAAATGACAGGATAGCAGCTGCACAGAGCTCCTGGTGACACAGGCTGCACTGGGGAACCACAGGGTCCAGCCCTCCTGCCTCTATATGAGAGTGCCTGCATCACCCACAGGGTCCAGCCCTCCTGCCTCTATAACAGAGTGCTTGCATCACCCACAGGGTCCAGTCCTCCTTCCTCTATAACAGAGTGCTTGCATCACCCACAGGGTCCAGTCCTCCTTCCTCTATAACAGAGTGCTTGCATCACCACAGGGTCCAGCCCTCCTGCCTCTAAGGGATGGAGTGTCTGCACTGCCTTGTTTTAAGTAAGTCAAGCTCAAAATGTAAAATCCAAATCTGTTTAAACTACAATATGTAGGATGAAGGAGATGCAAGCGATTCAAATCTACACTTTGTACATGCAGGAGAGCGCAATTGCAAATGGTAACTCCACCCAGCTAACTGTGATACTTTTAATAATAAAATAAGTCATTGTTGCTAATAAAACAATTCCACAAAATCAATGAGGCACTTTATTATCATTTTATTACTTTATTTATTTTTTTCCCCAGAAACACCTCTCTTATTTTTAAACAGACATATCGTTAGGTTAAACATGTCAGTTTGCTTGACTTGACTACCCAGATGTCTATTAAGCTTTACTTCCTTGTTCATCCAGGTCAAAGCATGTTATTGCAAAAACATGGAAATATTTAGTTAGCTGCAATAACTTTAATAGAAAATAGAAGCTGGCCATACTGTTTAAGCACAGCTATCCTCAGACACCACATCTTGTGTTTTAATGGCTGTACAGCAGTTAGCAGAAAATCACAATGATCAGAAAGGATCATTACCAATCTGCAATGCAAAAAAAAAACCCAACATGCCACAGAACTTTGGACCTTCTCTTGCAAGTGTTTAGTCTCCCATTTATTTCACACAGGAAAGTTTACAGCTCATAGTCATGTAAATATAGGGGTGGCAAATGTTTATGTTTGCCTGAACACTGAATCGCATTAAATTCAAGATAAATCAGAGCCTGACTAGCACACATTTATTGGGTTTTCGTTTAGCCCTTTCAGTCCTGGCAAGAACTTGTCTTATCTTAGCAGCATATGCTAACCTCTGTCGTCAAAAATCACACTGAAACCTCACAGGACTCCTAGGTCCCAGTCTGAGCTAGTGTAGAAATATATGTAACAAAGTATATACAATTGTCCTGTTCTCATGCATACGCAATAAAGGAGTTTATTCTTCAGCTCAACAAAAATTCAGGAGTAAAGGGGTTAAACATTTTAACATACTAGGAATGCTTGTAACCAACCAGAAAAGCCATCATAAGAAAGGTGTGTACAACTTCTCCAGCCTGCATCCCTGTAACAATGGGACTGTGAAGCAATAGTGAATATTGAAGAAACTGGCCAAACTGCTCCAGCCTGCAATCCTGTAACACTGGGACTGTGAACAGTGAATACTGAAGAAACTGGCTAAACTACTCCAGCCTGCAATCCAGTAACACTGGGACTGTGAACAGTGAATATTGAAGAAACTGGCTAAACTACTCCAGCCTGCATCCCTGTAACAATGGGACTGTGAATAGTGAATAATGAACAAACTGGCCAACACCGTACACTTACTTCTGTGCATTCACGTTTCATTTTATTTGAATCTCCCGCTACTACATTCAAAAGAAAAAGGCAGAGCAACAGAAATTTATCTGCCACGAAACCCCTCAGAGGGTCTCTTTCACAGGAGACAGGTCTCACTTCTTTACGTCATCCGGCTTCTTGACCATAATTTGCTTTTGGTGTCTTTTTTCTTTCTTAATCTCTATTTTACAAAATCTGAAAACAAGCGAGTTGTTACCATGTTCCTGTTTGTAAACACAACTTCAGAGACTTCGAAGGGGGCGGATTTGAAGACATCATGCAAAGGGGCAGCATGCAAAACTACTGGAGCCTTTTCTGTGTCACCAGAGGAAACATGCGTCAGACTGAAGTTTCAGGAACTGCTTTTATACAAATCAAGATGAACAACAGAAAATGAAGTTTGAGTTTTGCTCTGGTGTGCCACTACTTACAAAACACCCTATGCTAAGTTTCCATTGTGAGCACAGCCTATACTTTTTTCACTAGGTTTTTATTTTATTTTTTTAAACTTTGTAACCGTAAAACATGGACGTTTATTATGGCACCCCATAATACAACATGCCATGCTGCATATCACTGGAACATGCCCAGGACAGTAAAGGGTTAATACTAGTATGTTTCATTAAACACACACTTCACCCACATGCTGTTTTTCTACCACCTTTAACTACCATCTAAAAAGAGAATACTCCAGTTCCCAAGCAGCCGAGCCCAACAATCCCGCTGCAGTTTAAAGGCTTCTTGTTCAATGCAAGAGCTGTTTCTTTTGTTGCTGCTGATGTTTCCTGGTGCTCTTTGTGCTAGGTCCCTCCCCACATTATCTGCTCCCATTTATTCTGACAGAGCACTGGTGATTACACTCAGCAGACAAGCAGCAGCCTCACCCCGGCTCTGTCAGATAAGGACTTCAGCATGGGCGCAATATGTAATGCCATGGGGCCTATTATAAGACAGCTATTGATTACCAGCAGCAGGCAACAGGGAGCTCAGCTTGAAATAAATATCAGACAGTGGATACACACTGTATACAAGTGCGCCCTGACTTCCTTAGTCTACACTGCCACAAGCTTCCTCACTCATATTAAACATGCAAACAAAGAAGTCTCGATTGTGTCTGACTGGGGCAGTCCTGTCAGAGGAGGGAGGCGGCTCCATTGTTGAAAGAGAGAGACCATGTGAAAGGCTCAGAAAGCCTTTGTTGCCAACTGTACAGCTGGCCTCAAAGCAGGTGCAGACATTGGCTAGCACAGGTCATGTGCTGGGCCAATAGAAATTTAAAAAGTAGCATGGCTAGAATGGAAAATAAAAATGGGTTGTGGAATAGAATACATCCTAATGTTCCCAGCTCCAGACAGCATAGAACAAAGGGCTCTCAGCTGGTGTCTGGTGGAGTCCCCTGTACAGAGCTGAGGTCGGGTTTGTTTGTTTTGTTTTTTTTTCCGGGTTTTCTTTTTCATTTTTTTTGTAATGATGCAGGTTTGTTTTGATGAACTGTGATTTGTGATCAGAAAAAAAAAAAAAAAAAAAAAAAAAAAAAACACGACACCGGGTCCTGACCCCAGTTTGTTCCAACCCGGGTACATCATGTCAGTGTGACAGGGGCTTAACACCTGGAAGGCCACTTGGATAAACGCATCTGCCAAATAAACTAATAAAGAAGGAACCGCACTCACATAGAAGAGTTCTCAGGGAGGCTTCTTTCTTAACTGGTTACAAACATGCTCTGGAAATTAAACTGCAGCTGCAAACTGCATTGTGCAAAACACACACTCAAAAGGAAGTTAGGAACTATGAATTGTCCATTCATGAAACGTAAAAAAAGCGTAACATTTATATTTTCAAGTTTTAAAATTAGTTCCATGTTTTTGTTTAAAAAAACAAAACAAAAAAAAAAACAAAGACACTTTGGTTTGTCTAGTCTGCGTTAGGTTTGTCTGTGGCTGGCAACAAAAACTGAAGACAAGCAAAAAATATGAATTGGGAAACGGAAAACTTCAATTAGAAGCACTCTGAACCACCCTTAAAAAGGTAGCCAAGCAGTACAAAATAAACCACTATTACAATGCAATGGAAACTGCATGCACTTACTCTAATTGGGGTTAAAAGAGCGCAAGACGCTTTCGCTCTGGGTTTTGTAAAGTGGGAGAAGTGGCATGCACAAAGAGGCCCTTAGTTCCCAACCACTTCAATCGTTTCTAAACCTACACAATGGTTGGGTGGTCCCTCCAGGATTCCGAGACAGCGGGGAGGAAAAAAAAAATAATATATCACGAAATTTGCTCTCTCTCTCACAGAATTTTCAATGTTTTGCAAAAAACAAAAACTCAAACATTTGCTCCCTACTATCACTGCACATGTCACTAGGGCATACACACGCTATTTGTATAGTGAGGAGTGTAGTGGGGTTTCAGTGCGAGCTTTAGTTCAGCCATGGAGGGATTCCTAAGATCATTGGTGACCTCCGGAAACAAATCTAAATTAGCACCGAATACAACAGCAAAAAAGAGGGCACATATACAAAATGCAAGTGCAGTATTTCCAATAACTCACTGGCATAGCTTCTGTTAAAACAGCAGAAGACCATGACAACAACCATGGATGGACAAACAGTGGCTACTGAAGAACGAAGGTAAGATGATGATGATGATTATTATTATTATTATTATTATTATTATACAAAAGGATTTCATAGTTTAGTCACAAGTTCAAAGCTAATCGTTGTTCGTTACTCCTATGTGAAAGGTCAGAGAAAAACAATGAGGACCTTGCTTGTACTCCCCATGGTGCAGGTCCTTCCCCATGCTGAATGTCATTCTCATTATATATGGAAATACACACACGTTCCGTACAAGGCTTAGTATGAATGCTCAAAAAGGAAGGGGGCAGTGAACTATATAAGATATTATTCAGTTATTTGGGATGACAACTTTTTTATTTATTTATTTATTTTAAGTCGTTACTTTCCCGTTTGTTTTGTGGTGTGTGAATGTCGCGCTTCCACACTGTGGCCTTGGTCAAAGAAACAAACAAGCCAGTTTATCAGCCAATCAGTGCCGCCTGTCACTGTTTCCACGCGCTTGTCACAGCTTCCAAACTATTTCTATGTGCTGTCTTGATGTGGATACGTTTTAAAAACACCACATTTTGCTGAACAAACGTTTCTAGAAATACCACTGCATCTGTACAGAAATGCTCCGAGCCCAGCACATTTGTAAAACAGTGCACTTGTAAAATTTACCAATGCTAATTTGAACCCCAGTGCGCCACTACCATCATATACTGCTGGTAAAATGTTATTATTACTAATATGATTAAATAGTCCTATGTTTTGGCCATAACTATTGAATTTAAATTAGCAATTGTTGTTTTATGTATATTTTTAAAAAATGACATGAGTCAGTGCTGCAAGAGTTTTAAAAAATAAACAACTTATTGTATGTGTGTTTTTTCTTCTTCAGATTTTAGTCATGTGATTTAATAAAAAATAAATCAATGTAACTAACCCTGGCTTACTTTCTTATTTATGCATACCCATTAACACTGTTCCTCATTAAAAAGTCATTGCCGCAGAAAGCACTCTTCTCGTTGCAGATTCTAAGATCTTTTACCGCGGATTTCCGTGGAGACTAGTTGGGGTTCTTTCAGGTAAACACCTGTAATGATGACATTTCCATTCGTGTCTCACTTTGTTTGATAAACAAGTTTTGTTTTGCTACACGCATAGGTTGTTCAGCAGTCCGGTTATGTGTTTTTTACGCCAATGCATATTATTATTATTATTATTATTATTATTATTATTATTATTATTATTATTATGTAGAATGTTGCTGATTCTGCTAAATGCTCTGACGTGGTGACTGCTCATTGCCATAGGGAGCAGACGCCTTGTCGCTCGCTTACCCCACCCCTCCTCACAGCACTGGGAGAGCAGTGCTTACTGAAATACACGCAATGCATTTCTGTGCTGTTTAAACAAAACAATGCTGATTAATACGTGGCCCAACTAACACTGCAACTGAGGAAATCTTTTCAAACTGTACACCCACAACTGCATTTCATCTTGAAAACATTTAGACCACGAATACTGTCTGGGTTTCATGTGTGAACCCTAGGCAACTCTCCAATGCAAACTAATAATAATTTTAAAAAATGAAGTTACTGGGAAGCGGACACTTTAATCAGAAACAGTATAACGCCACCTCAACACTGTTGAGTAAAGAAAGCACGGTACGTGTCTCGTGTTGTAGGCAATATACCGTCCCTCAACAGACAAAGAGCAAGCAAGCCAAAAATCAATCTGTTTGTCAAAAAATTCTGCTTCTGAAACAAGAGCTGTGGATAAACGGGCACTTCGGCACTTAAAGATTATGAAATCTTCGCTTCTTTTTGGCACGGTGTCGCGCTTGAATATTATGAAATCTTCGCTTCTTTTTGGCACGGTGTCGCGCTTGAATATTATGAAATCTTCGCTTCTTTTTGGCACGGTGTCGCCTACCCTCCATATTGGAGCTGAATTCCGAGTCTTTTCAGCACTCGAGACAAAATGTAAAACCAAAAAGTCTAAAGAAATCGCTCAATACTTTATTTGCGGTTTCTGAAATCAACACCACCACAAACATCTATGTATTAGAAGAGCCAAAACACGCTTGAAAAAGGTGCGATTGTACTCTGCTTTCACTGAAGAATGAGAAATTCACACAGCTTGTAGCCTTTCATTTGTCACGAAATATGAGTGCTCTAAACGTTAAATACTGGAATGAAATCTTACATGTTCTAAATACAAAACGTCAGTTCTAATAAATATGCATTTAAAATATACAAATAATTTGACAAACGAAGAACAAAATAAAACATGCCTGAATAAGGTTGCTGTGTCAAGCAGCCTGCACAGTACAACGGCTCCTTGATCCTTGACAGTAAATCATTATTAATTTCACTAAACTTCAGATATACAAGAATACGTATAGCCCAGCTGTTTCAAACTGAAGTTATTCCCCTGCCTAGTCGGTTAAATCTTTATAATAACTTACATAAATTGACCAAAAACAAAACAAAACAAAAAACACAATTCTAAAAGTAACTTGATGCAAGCAAAAGTAGAGCGTACTGGAACGGAGAAAGACGTGAAACGAAACCGACGTACCTCCATAACCCAAACCAACAGCTCTCCGTCGTTTATTAAACAGACGTGCAGTACAATCTTACCTTTTCACCCTAGAAGTGTGGAATTATTGCCTTCATCACCTTTACTGTCATCTGCGAAATGAAATACTTTTATTTTGTATATTTCTGGGGGGAGGGGAGATTTTCACTCTCCAGCTGTAGCAATAAAACGGAAACTACCGATGCAGTATGTGCGCCCAAAAAAAACCACAGCACATATTCCAAAAAAAATGCTATCCGAGTTCATGAAAAAAAGTGAAATGGGGTCAAAATGTGGAACCCAGTGTGTTCCCTTTAACCAGCTTGTTTACCCTTTCCAACAGGAGACTGACAAACAAAAAATGTGAAAAAGCCGATCTGCTGTATTCCAAAAGTATCTCCTGTTAGTTTTCACCGAAAAAAATATTGATATGTATCCATATCCTCTCGCAGTTTCGAAACAAAAATGATGGTGGGAAAACCCAAGAAAAAGAAGAAACCCCTTACGACATGGATGCAATTCTTTACAGCTCGCAGCCAACTTGCACCAGTAATAAACCTCCTTGCAACTTTTCATTAGCATTCAGTTGGATGGAAAAATATTACTTCCGTCGATTTCAGCCTCAAATGTTCCTCTTACATCAATAAAAGGGAGTTTTTCCCCTTAAAATTGAGAATTTAAAGTTATTGCTTTCACTCCATCATGGTGGCCATGTTTGAGCGAGACCTAAGCACTGCCTGTCAACAACCCTCTGACAAATAGTGCACATTTAAACACCAGACAGCCTGTCGTCAATGGGAACGAAGCTCCTGAAACAAATTTAAAATGCACCACAAAAAATATATGACATTTTCAAAAGCAGGCGTCTGTTTTATGATACGAATTCCCAGAAATATTGTTTTGATAACAGACTCTCTGACCCTGCGGAGTGATACATCGCAGCACCATCCAGGTAAAGAGACTTTTTTTTTTTTTTTTTTTCTTTTTTTTTAAACCAGCAGCGAAGTGGAGAGTCAAAAAATGTAATAGATTTCGGCACACGGAGAGGAGTTTCATTTAGTTGTTATAAATACGATTGTAGGTTTGTTGTTGTTCACAGAGGAAATAAACCTAATGTATCAACACGTAGGTTATAAAACAACCAACTGTTTTTGTATTAACTTCATTTGTATAAACGTAACATTGTATACTCCCTCCTCCCTCTAGTGATAACATTACAACGTGATCTCCCTGCTCGAAGACAGATCCGCAGAACTAAAAGAAAACGACAAATATAAATCTTTAACCACGAGTTATCCATATTTAATTTATAAAAAAAAGTCCTGCGATTACGAAATGGCGTATCTAAGAAGTGGTACAAATTGTATTTTGTATTAGACAAGAAAAAAAAAATCCATTAAAACACTCATTAGTAAGTCGTTTTGAAAGCACTCATCAGTGTCCAATGTGTCGCATAAAATCCATTAGGACAGTAATAATTTGAAGACTTTAGTGGGGAAAACACACGCAGAGAACCGCTGTGGTTCAAGGTGAGCAATTACACACTTTAAACAACAGCTATGTGTAGCTACCTTCCTCATCAGACTGCATTACAAATGAAAAATACAAATTCATCAAGCTTACTGGTTGTGAGACAGAGGAGGAAGCACATTCCTGTTGCGCTGTGCCATGCATTCTGCAATGAAGCTTTGCTACACTCAAATGCTGCCCCCAACTCACACCCTCACAAACTCCGCCCGTTTAAAATGAAAACATGGAGCAAACTGCACTTTGGTGTTAAGGCTTTGATAAAGTGCTACTTGGAAAGCACAAACTGACCAGCATTTCTGAAAACCTGCATTAGATAAAAAGACTCTCCATGCAAAGCGGGTTTCTTTAGGCTGTTATAATGGAGGCAAAAAAGACAAGACTGTAACCCTAGTGCTCATTAGCCCATAGCAGCAGCCATTCAGCCCTGCTCCTAGTTCTGCACAGCATGAGCTGGCTAAAAATACTCAGCATACTTTACCTTCTTCCAGTCCCTGAGGTGCATGCATCCCTATGCTTTCTCATCACAAGTTCAAATCTACATCCAGTAATGGCACTGCAACTCAAAGAATTGACCCACAACCTCCAATCTCTGTATGATGGTGCTATGCATGGTCGATTCCGAATACTGAACTGCTATGTACAAAATGTGTAGAATCTACATATCTGCATGACGCCTTGTCACCATAAGCTGAGCAATGGGGGTAATCAGCTGCTTCTTAGTCAATGGCTCACCATTCCTACAGTAAATACTGTTAAGCTGAGGGAACACAAAGCCACTTTGACTGGGAGCCCTAACGGATTATTTTTTGAAATCTTCTGTCTTAACATAAAATGAGTGTGTTGAGACCCACCATGGATAAGTTTCATCTTAGTACAAGTGTGCAATGTAACAGTTTAAAATACCCAGTTGTGTAACAGTGCAGAGGCTGGGCACAAACTGGAACCTTGCAAACCGCAAGAGAGCATCTTAGCCACAGTGCAAGAGAGCCAGGCTTGTCTGGATTAGTGGTTTAAGAGCTTTTAACTTCATCTCACCGACAGGGCTACTGAATAGAAAAGCTGTACGAGCAACCTTAAGAGATCAATGGGGGAGTACAACGGCACTAAAGAATACATGTATTAAATTGTTCTCTATTTGGAACTAGAAACAGTGGAGTTAAAACTTTTCAAAATCAGCCCTGCTGAAAAAAATCACACCTTCACCATCTGAAGAATAAACAAGATCGATATCGCCAGAGCTCGACGGTTCAGTTTGGTTATGTGTTTGGATGTGTGTTTGGTTAGATATCTCCAGAGCTCAACGGTTCAGTTTGGTCATGTGTTTGGATGTGTGTTTGGTTCAATATCTCCAGAGCTCGATGTTTCAGTTTGGTTATGTGTTTGGATGCGTGTTTGGTTCGATATCTCCAGAGCTCAATGGTTCAGTTTGGTTATGTGTTTGGATGTGTGTTTGGTTAGATATCTCCAGAGCTCGACGGTTCAGTTTGGTCATGTGTGTGGATGTGTGTTTGGTTAGATATCTCCAGAGCTCGACGGTTCAGTTTGGTTATGTGTTTGGATGTGTGTTTGGTTCGATATCTCCAGAGCTCGACGGTTCAGTTTGGTTATGTGTTTGGATGTGTGTTTGGTTAGATATCTCCAGAGCTCGACGGTTCAGTTTGGTCATGTGTTTGGATATGAGTTTGGTTCAATATCTCCAGAGCTCGACGGTTCAGTTTGGTTATGTGTTTGGATGTGTGTTTGGTTCGATATCTCCAGAGCTCGACGGTTCAGTTTGGTCATGTGTTTGGATGTGTGTTTGGTTCGATATCTCCAGAGCTCGACGGTTCAGTTTGGTCATGTGTTTGGATGCGTGTTTGGTTAGATATCTCCAGAGCTCGACAGTTCAGTTTGGTTATGTGTTTGGATGCGTGTTTGGTTAGATATCTCCAGAGCTCGACGGTTCAGTTTGGTCATGTGTTTGGTTAGATATCTCCAGAGCTCGACGGTTCAGTTTGGTTATGTGTTTGGATGTGTGTTTGGTTCGATATCTCCAGAGCTCGACGGTTCAGTTTGGTCATGTGTGTGGATGTGTGTTTGGTTTGATATCTCCAGAGCTCGACGGTTCAGTTTGGTCATGTGTTTGGATGCGTGTTTGGTTCGATATCTCCAGAGCTTGACGGTTCAGTTTGGTCATGTTTGTGGATGCGTGTTTGTTTAGATATCTCCAGAGCTCGATGTTTCAGTTTGGTTATGTGTTTGGATGTATGTTTGGTTAGATATCTCCAGAGCGCGACGGTTCAGATTGGTTATGTGTTTGGATGTGTGTTTGGTTCGATATCTCCAGAGCTCAATGGTTCAGTTTGGTTATATGTTTGGATGTGTGTTTGGTTAGATATCTCCAGAGCTCGACGGTTCAGTTTGGTTATGTGTTTGGATGTGTGTTTGGTTAGATATCTCCAGAGCTCGACGGTTCAGTTTGGTTATGTGTTTGGATGTGTGTTTGGTTAGATATCTCCAGAGCTCGACGGTTCAGTTTGGTTATGTGTTTGGATGTGTGTTTAGTTAGATATCTCCAGAGCTCGACGGTTCAGTTTGGTTATGTGTTTGGATGTGTGTTTGGTTCGATATCTCCAGAGCTCGACGGTTCAGTTTGGTTATGTGTTTGGATGTGTGTTTGGTTCGATATCTCCAGAGCTCGACGGTTCAGTTTGGTTATGTGTTTGGATGTGTGTTTGGTTAGATATCTCCAGAGCTCGATGGTTCAGTTTGGTCATGTGTTTGGATGTGTGTTTGGTTCGATATCTCCAGAGCTCGACGGTTCAGTTTGGTCATGTGTTTGGATGCGTGTTTGGTTAGATATCTCCAGAGCTCGACGGTTCAGTTTGGTCATGTGTTTGGATGCGTGTTTGGTTAGATATCTCCAGAGCTCGACAGTTCAGTTTGGTTATGTGTTTGGATGTGTGTTTGGTTAGATATCTCCAGAGCTCGACGGTTCAGTTTGGTCATGTGTTTGGATGCGTGTTTGGTTAGATATCTCCAGAGCTCGACGGTTCAGTTTGGTTATGTGTTTGGATGTGTGTTTGGTTAGATATCTCCAGAGCTCGACGGTTCAGTTTGGTTATGTGTTTGGATGTGTGTTTGGTTAGATATCTCCAGAGCTCGACGGTTCAGTTTGGTCATGTGTTTGGATGTGTGTTTGGTTAGATATCTCCAGAGCTCGACGGTTCAGTTTGGTTATGTGTTTGGATGTGTGTTTGGTTAGATATCTCCAGAGCTCGACGGTTCAGTTTGGTTATGTGTTTGGATGTGTGTTTGATTAGATATCTCCAGAGCTCGATGGTTCAGTTTGGTTATGTGTTTGGAAGTGTGTTTGGTTCGATATCTCCAGAGCTCGAGAGTTCAGTTTGGTTATGTGTTTGGATGTGTGTTTGGTTAGATATCTCCAGAGCTCGACGGTTCAGTTTGGTTATGTGTTTGGATGTGTGTTTGGTTCGATATCTCCAGAGCTCGACGGTTCAGTTTGGTCATGTGTTTGGATGCGTGTTTGGTTAGATATCTCCAGAGCTCGATGGTTCAGTTTGGTTATGTGTTTGGAAGTGTGTTTGGTTAGATATCTCCAGAGCTCGACGGTTCAGTTTGGTTATGTGTTTGGATGTGTGTTTGGTTAGATATCTCCAGAGCTCGACGGTTCAGTTTGGTTATGTGTTTGGATGTGTGTTTGGTTAGATATCTCCAGAGCTCGACGGTTCAGTTTGGTTATGTGTTTGGATGTGTGTTTGGTTAGATATCTCCAGAGCTCGACGGTTCAGTTTGGTTATGTGTTTGGATGTGTGTTTGGTTAGATATCTCCAGAGCTCGACGGTTCAGTTTGGTTATGTGTTTGGATGTGTGTTTGGTTAGATATCTCCAGAGCTCGACGGTTCAGTTTGGTTATGTGTTTGGATGTGTGTTTGGTTAGATATCTCCAGAGCTCGACGGTTCAGTTTGGTTATGTGTTTGGATGTGTGTTTGGTTAGATATCTCCAGAGCTCGACGGTTCAGTTTGGTTATGTGTTTGGATGTGTGTTTGGTTCATGTTTGTTTATATCTCCAGAGCTCGACGGTTCAGTTTGGTTATGTGTTTGTATGTGTGTTTGGTTAGATATCTCCAGAGCTCGACGGTTGAGTTTGGTTATGTGTTTGGATGTGTGTTTAGATAGATATCTCCAGAGCTCGACGGTTCAGTTTGGTCATGTGTTTGGATGCGTGTTTGGTTAGATATCTCCAGAGCTCGACGGTTGAGTTTGGTTATATGTTTGGATGCGTGTTTGGTTAGATATCTCCAGAGCTCGACGGTTCAGTTTGGTTATGTGTTTGGATGTGTGTTTGGTTAGATATCTCCAGAGCTCGACGGTTCAGTTTGGTTATGTGTTTGGATGTGTGTTTGGTTAGATATCTCCAGAGCTTGACGGTTCAGTTTGGTTATGTGTTTGGATGTGTGTTTGGTTAGATATCTCCAGAGCTCGTTCAGTTTGTGTTTGGATGATATCTCCAGAGCTCGACGGTTCAGTTTGGTTATGTGTTTGGATCTGTGTTTGATTAGATATCTCCAGAGCTCGACGGTTCAGTTTGGTTATGTGTTTGGATGCGTGTTTAGTTAGATATCTCCAGAGCTCGACGGTTCAGTTTGGTTATGTGTTTGGATGCGTGTTTGGTTAGATATCTCCAGAGCTCGACGGTTCAGTTTGGTGATGTGTTTGGATGCGTGTTTGGTTAGATATCTCCAGAGCTCGACGGTTCAGTTTGGTCATGTGTTTGGATGCTCGTGTTTGGTTAGATATCTCCAGAGCTCGACGGTTCAGTTTGGTTATGTGTTTGGATGTGTGTTTGGTTAGATATCTCCAGAGCTCGACGGTTCAGTTTGGTTATGTGTTTGGATGTGTGTTTGGTTAGATATCTCCAGAGCTCGACGGTTCAGTTTGGGTATGTGTTTGGGTGTGTGTTTGGTTTGATATCTCCAGAGCTTGACGGTTCAGTTTGGTTATGTGTTTGGATGTGTGTTTGGTTAGATATCTCCAGAGCTCGACGGTTCAGTTTGGTTATGTGTTTGGATGTGTGTTTGGTTAGATATCTCCAGAGCTCGACGGTTCAGTTTGGTTATGTGTTTGGATGTGTTTGGTTAGATATCTCCAGAGCTCGACGGTTCAGTTTGGTTATGTGTTTGGATGTGTGTTTGGTTAGATATCTCCAGAGCTCGACGGTTCAGTTTGGTTATGTGTTTGGATGTGTGTTTGGTTAGATATCTCCAGAGCTCGACGGTTCAGTTTGGTCATGTGTTTGGATGTGTGTTTGGTTAGATATCTCCAGAGCTCGACGGTTCAGTTTGGTTATGTGTTTGGATGTGTGTTTGGTTAGATATCTCCAGAGCTCGACAGTTCAGTTTGGTTATGTGTTTGGATGTGTGTTTGGTTAGATATCTCCAGAGCTCGACGGTTCAGTTTGGTTATGTGTTTGGATGTGTTTGTGTTTGGTTAGATATCTCCAGAGCTCGACGGTTCAGTTTGGTTATGTGTTTGGATGTGTGTTTGGTTAGATATCTCCAGAGCTCGACGGTTCAGTTTGGTTATGTGTTTGGATGTGTGTTTGGTTAGATATCTCCAGAGCTCGACGGTTCAGTTTGGTTATGTGTTTGGATGTGTGTTTGGTTAGATATCTCCAGAGCTTGACGGTTCAGTTTGGTTATGTGTTTGGATGTGTGTTTGGTTAGATATCTCCAGAGCTCGACGGTTCAGTTTGGTTATGTGTTTGGATGATGTCTTTGGTTAGATATCTCCAGAGCTCGACGGTTCAGTTTGGTTGTGTTTGGATGTGTTTGGATATCTCCAGAGCTGTGTTTGGTTAGATATCTCCAGAGCTCGACGGTTCAGTTTGGTTATGTGTTTGGATGTGTGTTTGGTTAGATATCTCCAGAGCTTGATGGTTCAGCTTGGTCATGTGTGTGGATGCGTGTTTGTTTAGATATCTCCAGAGCTCGACGGTTCAGTTTGGTTATGTGTTTGGATGTGTGTTTGGTTAGATATCTCCAGAGCTTTGGGTTATGTCAGTTTGGTTATGTGTTTGGATGTGTGTTTGGTTAGATATCTCCAGAGCTCGACGGTTCAGTTTGGTCATGTGTTTGGATGCGTGTTTGGTTAGATATCTCCAGAGCTCGACGGTTCAGTTTGGTTATGTGTTTGGATGTGTGTTTGGTTAGATATCTCCAGAGCTCGACGGTTCAGTTTGGTTATGTGTTTGGATGCATGTTTGGTTAGATATCTCCAGAGCTCGACAGTTCAGTTTGGTTATGTGTTTGGATGTGTGTTTGGTTAGATATCTCCAGAGCTCGACGGTTCAGTTTGGTTATGTGTTTGGATGTGTGTTTGGTTAGATATCTCCAGAGCTCGACGGTTCAGTTTGGTTATGTGTTTGGATGTGTGTTTGGTTAGATATCTCCAGAGCTCGACGGTTCAGTTTGGTTATGTGTTTGGATGTGTGTTTGGTTAGATATCTCCAGAGCTCGACGGTTCAGTTTGGTTATGTGTTTGGATGTGTGTTTGGTTCGATATCTCCAGAGCTCGATGGTTCAGTTTGGTTATGTGTTTGGATGCGTGTTTGGTTAGATATCTCCAGAGCTCGACGGTTCAGTTTGGTCATGTGTTTGGATGCGTGTTTGGTTAGATATCTCCAGAGCTCGATGGTTCAGTTTGGTTATGTGTTTGGATGTGTGTTTGGTTAGATATCTCCAGAGCTCGACGGTTCAGTTTGGTTATGTGTTTGGATGTGTGTTTGGTTAGATATCTCCAGAGCTCGACGGTTCAGTTTGGTTATGTGTTTGGATGTGTGTTTGGTTAGATATCTCCAGAGCTCGACGGTTCAGTTTGGTTATGTGTTTGGATGTGTGTTTGGTTAGATATCTCCAGAGCTCGACGGTTCAGTTTGGTTATGTGTTTGGATGTGTGTTTGGTTAGATATCTCCAGAGCTCGACGGTTCAGTTTGGTTATGTGTTTGGATGTGTGTTTGGTTAGATATCTCCAGAGCTCGACGGTTCAGTTTGGTTATGTGTTTGGATGTGTGTTTGGTTAGATATCTCCAGAGCTCGACGGTTCAGTTTGGTTATGTGTTTGGATGTGTGTTTGGTTAGATATCTCCAGAGCTCGACGGTTCAGTTTGGTTATGTGTTTGGATGTGTGTTTGGTTAGATATCTCCAGAGCTCGACGGTTCAGTTTGGTTATGTGTTTGGATGTGTGTTTGGTTCGATATCTCCAGAGCTCGACGGTTCAGTTTGGTTATGTGTTTGGATGTGTGTTTGGTTCGATATCTCCAGAGCTCGACGGTTCAGTTTGGTTGTTTGGATGTGTGTTTGGTTAGATATCTCCAGAGCTTGATGGCTCAGTTTGGTTATGTGTTTGGATGTGTGTTTGGTTCGATATCTCCAGAGCTCGACGGTTCAGTTTGGTTATGTGTTTGGATGTGTGTTTGGTTAGATATCTCCAGAGCTCGACGGTTCAGTTTGGTTATGTGTTTGGATGTGTGTTTGGTTAGATATCTCCAGAGCTCGACGGTTCAGTTTGGTTATGTGTTTGGATGTGTGTTTGGTTAGATATCTCCAGAGCTCGACGGTTCAGTTTGGTTATGTGTTTGGATGAGATATCTCCAGAGCTCGACGGTTCAGTTTGGTCATGTGTGTGGATGCGTGTTTGTTTAGATATCTCCAGAGCTCGACAGTTCAGTTTTGTTATGTGTTTTTATGTGTGTTTGGTTAGATATCTCCAGAGCTCGACGGTTCAGTTTGGTTATGTGTTTGGATGTGTGTTTGGTTAGATATCTCCAGAGCTCGACGGTTCAGTTTGGTTATGTGTTTGGATGTGTGTTTGGTTAGATATCTCCAGAGCTCGACGGTTCAGTTTGGTTATGTGTTTGGATGTGTGTTTGGTTAGATATCTCCAGAGCTCGACGGTTCAGTTTGGTTATGTGTTTGGATGCGTGTTTGGTTAGATATCTCCAGAGCTCGACGGTTCAGTTTGGTTATATGTTTGGATGCGTGTTTAGTTAGATATCTCCAGAGCTCGACGGTTCAGTTTGGTTATATGTTTGGATGTGTGTTTGGTTAGATATCTCCAGAGCTCGACGGTTCAGTTTGGTTATGTGTTTGGATGTGTGTTTGGTTAGATATCTCCAGAGCTCGACGGTTCAGTTTGGTTATGTGTTTGGATGTGTGTTTGGTTAGATATCTCCAGAGCTCGACGGTTCAGTTTGGTTATGTGTTTGGATGTGTGTTTGGTTAGATATCTCCAGAGCTCGACGGTTCAGTTTGGTCATGTGTTTGGATGTGTGTTTGGTTAGATATCTCCAGAGCTCGACGGTTCAGTTTGGTTATGTGTTTGGATGTGTGTTTGGTTAGATATCTCCAGAGCTCGACGGTTCAGTTTGGTTATGTGTTTGGATGTGTGTTTGGTTAGATATCTCCAGAGCTCGACGGTTCAGTTTGGTTATGTGTTTGGATGTGTGTTTGGTTCGATATCTCCAGAGCTCGACGGTTCAGTTTGGTTATGTGTTTGGATGTGTGTTTGGTTAGATATCTCCAGAGCTCGACGGTTCAGTTTGGTTATGTGTCTGGATGTGTGTTTGGTTAGATATCTCCAGAGCTCGACAGTTCAGTTTGGTTATATGTTTGGATGCATGTTTAGTTAGATATCTCCAGAGCTCAACAGTTCAGTTTGGTTATGTGTTTGGATGTGTGTTTGGTTAGATATCTCCAGAGCTCGACGGTTCAGTTTGGTTATGTGTTTGGATGTGTGTTTGGTTCGATATCTCCAGAGCTCGACGGTTCAGTTTGGTCATGTGTTTGGATGTGTGTTTGGTTAGATATCTCCAGAGCTCGACCGTTCAGTTTGGTTATGTGTTTGGATGTGTGTTTGGTTAGATATCTCCAGAGCTCGACGGTTCAGTTTGGTTATGTGTTTGGATGCGTGTTTGGTTAGATATCTCCAGATCTCGACCGTTCTGTTTGGTTATGTGTTTGGATGCGTGTTTGGTTAGATATCTCCAGGGCTCGACGGTTCAGTTTGGTTATATGTTTGGATGTGTGTTTGGTTTGAGTCACCATAAAATAACAGGATTAAGTTGCTCCATTTCCATGCCTGACATAACAAATACAGAAGAAGATAATGAATCCATATACGACTAGGGTCAGTCTTTGTAGTAAATGTTATCATTTTACTATAGTGTTCTATGCTTCCATAGGGGGAAACCTGTCATTTAATTGCAGATTGAAGTCTCACCATCCTGGCAAAAGGGAATAGATTTCATGATAACACACACTGTAGCACTAGTGAAACTTTCGAGCTATGTCCAGCGAGGGAAATAAGACTCTAATTGTATAGCAGTTTCACCCATTCCAAGTTTAACTGTGGACTAGATTAGCCACAGTATAGAAGTAACAGGTTCAGGTGTGAATTAGTCATAGTAAAACCAGGAATGGATCAAACTGCTATGCAATGAGAGTCTTATTTCCATCCATGTATGTTTATCAGTTTAGTTCACATTCTGATTGTATATACCCCTGTGCGTTATTTGAAAGTGCTTTGTATGATGTTGTGTTATGTAGATATAACTCATTCCAGAACATTGACTTGCATCCATTAATCAAAGAGGTACACCAGTTGTTGTTTTTACCATGATCCTTCCTCACTATGTATGTGTTTCACAGCTGTTGATATGCATGCACCACACCCCCTCTGGCACTAGTCTTCCCAGCACATGTGGTAAATGCATCATCAACCACAAATGCAGGAAACCCCTTCCGAAAAGCTGGTCCGCTTGAACTGGAGTGACCCCTGTTTAAATATTCTATTGGTTTGCAAGAACCACAGATTACGTCGGAGAGTATGGGAACGACATCTCTTTAATACAAGTGCTTTGAGTAAAATAAAATAACAAACACAAAACACTATCTAAAACTTTACAGTTTCTGTTCCCAGCAAATTACAGTTTGGAGAAAAGCAAACAAATAACCCACTACATACAAACCACCATTGATCTACTGGTTAAAAACAAATAGATGGACATAATCAATAATAAGGTCTACACATCAAATGAGCACTCAACAGATAAGCTAAATATTGAAATGATATATAAATAGATGAATATTATTGTTCACAAACTGAGCATTATAACCTTGATCTACAACCAGTTCTCACACAACACTTTCCGATCTTGACATATTTAAAAGCAAAGATAAGTTGAGCTTCAATTACCTTTTTTTACAAATAAATCTTTGGTCAACAAGATCCTTTTTCTTTAACCCTAATCCAGAACACAGATAAATATGCAACAGCAAGTATTGATGTAAGTTAAGTAACCCAAACTCACCTGCTTTCCAGCTGTGGCAAAAGCAAGGGCTACCGATATAACCCTTCTCAACACTTTATATGACAACAAATGCAGCACGTCTACTTCTAGCTATAAAGAACTGATGTTATAAATACACACACCCAACCTTCATTGTGAACTTATGTAAGTTACATTCCCAGTGTTGGGAAAGTAAACCTTTCAATCAATTAAACCGGGCTTTACAACTGCCTTTACATCATCACACAGTGTGTGCACACTGCAAGTAGAAGCGGCACTATCACCATGGTTACAAAGGGAGGACAGCACTTCAGTATTCTGTAGGTTTTTAAAAATATTTGTATTAAATCAAAGATCCTGTCCTAAAAAGAGATACACCAAACACCACTGCCACCCTTGAGTGTAAAGTTTGACTAATTAACACACTGACTCTGATTAACCACTTGTAATGTCTGTATTGGTTTCTTATTAAGCAACTCATCAGTCAATCTTCACCACCCTTTTGTCTAAGTGTAAGCGATAATGGATTGATCCTATTAATCAAACAGCAATTAAACAAGATTCATGGGCTCAATTTGAGATGTTTTAAGACATCAGAAAGTTTAGTAAATTGACCAGTTTGAAAAGTGTTCTTGTTTGAATTTTGCTGTGTAAACAACACACACACACACATACACATATTTGTATTCTTGTTGAAATTGCTCTAGAACACAAAGTTTTTGTTGAAATATGTAATAATTTCAATAATATGGAGGAGAATGCCACTAGTTGCACTCCCTGTACAGTGCATGAAGTTTGTTGGGGGGGGGCTCTGGAAAAATATAACTCATTTGGTCATGTGACAGGGCAGAAGCCTTGCTGCTGTAAATAGTGTGTGTGTGTGTATGTGTAGGAATGTAAGGTTGGCAGGGATGGGGTTAAATCTGACCCTGCCAACGATCAGAGGTGTGGCCACTACCCAATTATAATGTACAAAAAAGAAGCAAAATCCTTTGTTTATTGGAGGAGTTTGTGAATGAGTGTTTGTTTGTTTGTGCTGTGATTTTTGTATGTTTTTTTTTTTTTAACACAGTAGCGAATGCTAATGCTCACCCTATACACAGCTATTCTTTTGTTTAAACCTTTCATTTTGGCCCTCGTGCTGCGCACCAGTGCTTAACCTGCAGCTTTCTGACGCTGGGTCTATTTCCTTCTGGTAGCTATCCTGGGCCGTGACTCCACCCTCTCTTGTCCAGGAAGACATATTTTTTTCTTAGATAGATTATATATTAATAAGGTTTTCTGACGAGTGGTCATTAACGACGTTTGGACGAAGGTGGTATATGGGCCCCGGCATTCTGACTCGGGATATATATATATATATATATATATATATATATATATAGACTCATAGCATATTGCAGCTCTGGACCAAAATTTAAGAGACCACTGCAAAACCTTATCAGTTTCTCTGGCTTTGAATACTATTTATACTGTATGTGTGTAATATATATATATATATATATATATATATATATATATATATATATATATATAAATACACACACACACACACAGCTCTGGAAAAAATTAAGAGACCACTGCAAAATTATCAGTTTCTCTGGTTTTACTATTTATTGGTATGTGTTTGGGTAAAATGAACATGTTTGTTTTATTCTATAAACTACTGACAACATTTCTCCCAAATTCCAAATAAAAATATTGTCATTTAGAACATTTATTTGCAGAAAATGACAACCGGTCAAAATAACAAAAAAGATGCAGTGTTGTCAGACCTCGAATAATGCAAAGAAAATAAGTTCATATTCATTTTTAAACAACACAATACTAATGTTTTAACTTAAGAAGAGTTGAGAAATCAATATTTGGTGGAATAACCCTGATTTTCAAGCACATCTTTCATGCATCTTGGCATGCTCTCCACCAGTCTTTCACATTGATGTTGGGTGACTTTATGCCACTCCTGGTGCAAAAATTCAAGGAGCTCGGCTTTGTTTGATGGCTTGTGACCATCCATCTTCCTCTTGATCACATTCCAGAGGTATTCAATGGGGTTCAGGTCTGGAGATTGGGCTGGCCATGACAGGGTCTTGATCTGGTGGTCCTCCATCCACACCTTGATTGACCTGACTGTGTGGCATGGAGCATTGTCCTGCTGGAAAAAACAATCCTCAGAGTTGGGGAACATTGTCAGAGCAGAAGGAAGCAAGTTTTCTTCCAGGGGAACCTTGTACTGTGGCTAGAGCTGTGGCTGGAGCTTGTATTGACACCTTGCCAAATAAAAATCTGACTGCCATGGATCAGTAAAGCCGTGTAAACTGCTATTACTTTAAAGAGAGCCAGTGTCTTCTTTTGCAATTTATTTCTGTGGAGAGGCAAAGGATTAAATGGTTGTCTTTTCACGATGACTGCTCAGAAGAGCTAGCATTGGAGTGCTCCTGAGATGAGGAACATAGTGAGTGGAGACTTAAAGGACATCTGTATTACAGCCTAGCCTGAAACCTTGGGACACATCCTCTGTGGCATCAATTCTAACCCTTTTAGAATTTCAGGAATTGTGAAGTCCAGTCTGGAATGAGAACAGCACTGTCTCTCTCAGCGAATTTCAGCTGTGTCTCACAGTGTGGGCTCCCATACAAATGGGGGACTTAACAGCTGCTGTGAATTGTGACTTCCCTACAGCAAAAGATCAATTATATCCAGCCTTACAAAGCCTAATTATTCTGTACTGTTGCTTGTCATTTTTCCCCCCATGTAATTAAATATTAACCCTATTCCCTTAGACAGTGACGAGGCTTTGCCTGAGAAATAGAAATGACTGGTATTTACAGCTGTGCGTTAGGAACGCAATCCACAGCAGTCTTTTAGGAGATGCTTTTAGAGGGATAATTACAGGGTGAATTGTCATTTGTCAGAAGTTGTTATTATGGTATGCTGCCTGTTGGTGTCAAAAGTCAGAGATAATTAGAGAGGGTGAAGAAAACTGGAGGAAAAAACTATGTAGACCAAACATGAAGTCTATGAATATACTACAATGTCAGAGGAATGTGGAGGTGGGGGATTTCATTTATAATAGCTGTGTGATACGTACTGGTGATCCTTGACTTTTACGTGATGTTAAGTTGCAGATTTGATTGTTGACCGTGGATGGAACCGGCTGCAGCCCCAGTTTGATACTGGGAGCGAGATGAGAGTTGAGTTTTACACGCCGGTTTCATGGTGCAGATGGGAAAGTGGCTTAATTAAGTAAGGAGACCCCTATAATGAGATTTGCAATCTCACTGTACATACATACATACATACATAGGGGATACATGTCAATAAGGCCTTTTTTGGCCTGGAAAAATACATTTCAGGAAATATGCAGAGTGGCATTACATGTGGCATTTGTCTTTAAACTTGGCTAGGCAAATGGCATGACAGACACAGTAAATGTGTCCTCCATGTCACAAAGCAAAAAAACCCCACTGTGTTATTATAGAGGACATCTACACATGCCAGGTCAACGTAATGCTGTGTTCCCCATAGAGCCAATGCCTCATGTACAGTGTTGCAGAAGGAGGCTTTGTTGATGACTCATTGATGGTTCACAGCTCACATCACAATGAAGACCCCAGACACTTGTATACAAACGCTACGTGTCTGTGTAGCTTGGTGCAGTGTTGTCTCAGAAAGGGGTTACTGTTGCAGAGCTATGGGTTTGCCTCAGGCTTGCTGTGGCTGGAGCTTGTTTCAACTCAAAAATGGTAATTCCCATCATAAACACCAAAACAGATCTCAGGACATTTACAGAGAGGCTTTTCTTAATTTATAATACAAACGAATAATTAGAATACAAATCAATGTATTGCACATCCATCTTAACCCTGCAAAATATTCTAGGCTGGTGTTAGTGGAACTAGAATTCAGCTTGCATTTTCTTTTATCTGCAAAGGATTGATAGCACACAATTGTAAAGCTTTACCATGCGTGTTATTAAAGACTGGCCTTTCAACGGCAATTTGTTTAAAGCTGATAACGGTATACAGTACAACAGTGTCCTGCATATTAACAGTATTAAAACCATCAAAAAGGCTTTAAAATAGTCTTTCAATATCTCAAAATGTGCTGCTGCTTCCAATAATACAGCATGAATAAAACACATTGGAATGGATACTGTATGCAGTACAACGTCTTTGTTCTTTGGATGCTAACACTATGGTAAATAAATAACTTGTGGCACTAGTTTTGACTCCAGTTTCTGTCCAAAATAATGACTTAAAGCAAATTGGCACATGTACTGTTTAGATTCGCTTTGCATCATTTTCTGTTTCACAGCTTTACATACTGTTGACTGTTTAAAACTCTGTTTCAAGCTGACATTGACAAAGGCATGTTTGCCCTGGTGACAGACTCCAGAAACACAGTCCTTCTTCCACTCCTGCTGTTCACCATTCATCACATGCTCTCCTCCTGATTTTCAACACAGTGGAATATCTACAGGGCCATACTCACAAATACATTTCTACCCAATTACTATCCAGCGCATGTCCTGCTGCCCCAATGTAGCTGCTGTGTGCAGGACAGGTGTGGGACTTTTGTAGGGGTGTTTCTTCTGCCCGCACACCACTGTGTTTGTTCACACCGGTGTCGCAATATGTAGAAAGCAGTTCATTTTTGCCATCATCGTTTGGGTATAAAGTAAGTTAAGTTAAAACCAACAAAGACAAGGCGAGCAATTTAAATTGATAACACTAAAGATAGTTAGAGGTATGAAAACAGATTTTTAAGATGCCAGCTATCATACGCTTAACAATTAGCAGACAGATTAGAAGTTGGGACTGGATGCGACCACATTATTACATAAGGTTGATGTCTTTTTTGAAAAGGTAACACTTTACATTATGTGTCTCTAATTACTGTGTATTTATACAGTGGTTACTTAGTAAATGCATGTGTACTTACACATAATTACAATGTTATTATGCATAGTTACAATGCACTTAATGTGTAAATCTTGGATGCACAATATATGTAAATATACAATTGTATCAGAAAATAGTTAGGGTTATATTGTGCAAACAAAATTACACGTTAAGTCCACAATAACATTGAAATTGTATGTACACATGCATTTATGAAATAGCTACTATGTAAATACAGAGTAATTAGAGACACTTAGGGGCTGATGTAAGGATAGGCGTAGTGCAAACAACTGCAGCTCCAAAATCCACATTTCCTAGTGGCTGGCCATCATTTTGCACTGCAGCCTATGTAACCTTAAGAGCAAATTACTCAACATGCACAAAAAATGAGCTGCAATCATGATAACGAGGGTCACAATGAGCACTGCCCGTGCGTCGGGGTATTTACATCCCAGAGGTGAGGCGAGTTAGGAGTGCAGAGAGCAGTGGGTGTGTATGACATTTGTGGAGCATGAAAATCAAAGCAAACTAAATAATATGTTCGAGGAAGGGCGGCAAAGTCCTCTTGGTGCACAAAAAAGTCAACCAGATGATGAAAAGGTGAAATTCAGCTATTAGGTGTAGGAGGACCTGCGGAGTGAGACAATAGCACCTTATCACCACATCCTCTGGCACCCCAAACAAAGTGACCCTGGGTTTGAATATGCGGGTCTTCTCTGTCTTGCCCTTTTGCTCCGAAGGTTTTCCTGCCTGTCCTCAACAAGAGCCAATGCAGCTCTTACATCAGTGACTTGAACCAATTCATTATTTTCTTGGTGAGAAGCCCTTAAAACAAGCTTATAAAAGAGACAAACACTATTTTTCACACGGGAAAGAAGGAGGTTCGCAAAATTAGCATCACTGCAAACGTCAGGGTGTTATGCTTACTGCTGCGTTATCCGTAAATGTATAGATTTTATATTATTGGTTACTCAGACCCCAACATGTTCCACATTTTGTCAAATGTCTATTATTGAATGTTACCATCACAGCCAATATCAGTTCTAAAACAAGCAGATGGAAATGAACACAGGAAGTGCACAGAATAGCTTGAGATCCACGATTCAAAGCTTTACTGATGAGCCGTTCCAGACAGACATGCTGCATCTACAGTACAAATGTGTAATAATGACTGACTGAAGAAGCTTCTGGCTGCTGTTGCTGTGTGCATTGATATACCTAACTACAGTACTGTCATAACTAATATCTTCCTCTTTTAAACATCTGCATGCATAGATTAGGGGAATGCAGCCAACGCTCCGCTTGTGTAACTGCCTACGATTATACATAACAGGTTGCATGCACTTGCTCTTGTTATAGGTCGGTACTTTATAGGTATAGTTGTATTTTCAATAAACTGGGGAGGTACAAGTTACTCTCCAATAGAAGGTGTGTTTGTGTTAGACCTGCACATGTATAAATAATACATTCACTATTTCTTCTGTGCATGAAAATGTTGAAAAAACTACAAAGGGCATGAAAAACATGAGACAGCAAGCCCTCAACAAATTTCTATTGCACAGGTTAGAGGCACTTGTAAGTTTTGCAATGTGGATAGAGATTTTCATTAAATGTCTCTGCACAGATATATCCCAGCTGAGGCCCCTGCACAGGTCATTTCGTAAATAAAGTTGTGTTTACTTGAATACTCGTAGCGGTACTAATGCCCGCGTCACTCTCGTCACCAGTGCCCGTACTCGTAGCGGTACTAATGCCCGCGTCACTCTCGTCACCAGTGCCCGTACTCGTAGCGGTACTAATGCCCGCGTCACTCTCGTCACCAGTGCCCGTACTCGTAGCGGTACTAATGCCCGCGTCACTCTCGTCACCAGTGCTGTACTCGTAGCGGTACTAATGCCCGCGTCACTCTCGTCACCAGTGCCCGTACTCGTAGCGGTACTAATGCCCGCGTCACTCTCGTCACCAGTGCTGTACTCGTAGCGGTACTAATGCCCGCGTCACTCTCGTCACCAGTGCCCGTACTCGTAGCGGTACTAATGCCCGCGTCACTCTCGTCACCAGTGCTGTACTCGTAGCGGTACTAATGCCCGCGTCACTCTCGTCACCAGTGCCCGTACTCGTAGCGGTACTAATGCCCGCGTCACTCTCGTCACCAGTGCCCGTACTCGTAGCGGTACTAATGCCCGCGTCACTCTCGTCACCAGTGCCCGTACTCGTAGCGGTACTAATGCCCGCGTCACTCTCGTCACCAGTGCCCGTACTCGTAGCGGTACTAATGCCCGCGTCACTCTCGTCACCAGTGCTGTACTCGTAGCGGTACTAATGCCCGCGTCACTCTCGTCACCAGTGCTGTACTCGTAGCGGTACTAATGCCCGCGTCACTCTCGTCACCAGTGCTGTACTCGTAGCGGTACTAATGCCCGCGTCACTCTCGTCACCAGTGCTGTACTCGTAGCGGTACTAATGCCCGCGTCACTCTCGTCACCAGTGCTGTACTCGTAGCGGTACTAATGCCCGCGTCACTCTCGTCACCAGTGCTGTACTCGTAGCGGTACTAATGCCCGCGTCACTCTCGTCACCAGTGCTGTACTCGTAGCGGTACTAATGCCCGCGTCACTCTCGTCACCAGTGCTGTACTCGTAGCGGTACTAATCTTACTTTTATGAAGTGTGGCACACTCACTGCCTTGTTTTCTTGCCCGCAAGAAAGCAGTTATAAAATGGCACGCGTTCACCATTTAGTGCAACCCGTGCATCTTGCAATGAATTAAAAAGGCATATGAAAGGGCTCTTGTTTGACAGCACTGGGAGACCTAGGCCCTCTGAAGGATGGTTTGTACTTCCAGCTGTCTGAAAAGGTTAGTCTGAGCCTCTTGTGGTGACAGACCCTGTGCATCCAGTCACACTGGCCCCATCTGGAAGCCATGCAAGTGTGAATTAGGCTTTTTGTTGTGTGTATAAATGAGCACATGCGCTATTGCATTTAAATGTAATAATAGTGTATACTGGTAGCAGACAAGAATACACAGATCAATGACATCACTGCATTCTGTGCACACAGTAGAAGACAAACAGTCAGGACAGGGTTTGCCTGAAGCTTATAAACTCCAGTCTCTCTCCATCATCAAGAGATTATAACGGTAAGTTCACAAGACATCTGAGATAGACTTCTGCGATGTCTAAACCTTGCACAGCTTTCCAGTAATACAAAGGTTACCCAAGCAATTCTTCCTGAACAAATGACAACTGCTGGCAATCAGCCCTGGCAAGCTGCTTTAACCAAAAAAAAAAAGAGTAAGGATAGGAGGTGACTTGAGAGTTAAAGACCCCTTTATAAAATTCTGTTTCTATTCATGCAATTTGCAGGCGACTATCTGAAAACTGGAGCTTGGCGATTTTTATTTTGTATGGTTTGGTGATCAACTGCTCTTTGAGCTAGACCTTCAAGTGTGTAAATTAAAAAAAAAAAAAAAAGTTTCAATATATGTGTGTTACAGTAGCATTTGACATCTAACCAGTCCATGTTGCACCAAGAACAAAAAAGTAGCCTCTTGTTTGGACTCTAACATGCATTTATTAAGTTAGCTTTGAGATGAACTCATACTAACAGTGTTTTACTGTGCGTGTGTGGGTGAGAGTGTGGGTGTGTGCGTGTCCTGCCTCAGAGCCTGTATTAATAATGTATCCCAACCCTGCTTGTGTGTACACAACATAGACCACATGGGACCTGGTGAAAGTAACTTCCTGCAACATAATGAATCACAAAAGAATGACATGAACAATGGCAGACATTAACTAACAAAGCTGTTCTGTACAGGAAACAAAACTACCTGCGCTGGTGCTGGTACCTGTTCTATCTAGTGAAGAAGCCTAACAAATGCATCACTTATTAAAAATATTATAATAACAACAATAATAATAATAATAATAATAATAATAATAATAATAATAAATCATATGTTGATATCCCGCATTATAGGGCGTTTTCAGAGGCACATTTGCTTTGTTTTTATTTTTTCTGTGGAATTTGCTATTTAAATTGCTAACTTTAAACTGCTGCTAATTGTTCAAACAAAGAAAGTATATAAATGGGGGGGGGGGGGGGGGGGGTAGAGAAATAATAAAAAAACATCGTTCACAAGGAGGATAAACGAACAGAACTCATTAGGGGAGTCAACAAAAAAACAAAACAGGCTGTCACTGGCACAAGCAACTCTTTCAAGAGAAAACCAGCATAAACAACCCCCCCCCCCCCTTCCCCCAGTCTTATATTGAAAAGATCAGAGTCACAGAAACTGGGCAGTATAAACAAGCCCCTCCCCTTCCCCCAGTCTTTCATATTGAATAGATCTGAGTCACAGAAACTGGACAGTATAAACAGGCCCCTCCCCTTCCCCCAGTCTTTCACATTGAATAGATCTGAGTCACAGAAACTGGGCAGTATAAACAGGCCCCTCCCCTTCCCCCAGTCTTTCATATTGAATAGATCTGAGTCACAGAAACTGGACAGTATAAACAGGCCCCTCCCCTTCCCCCAGTCTTTCATATTGAATAGATCTGAGTCACAGAAACTGGACAGTATAAACAGGCCCCTCCCCTTCCCCCAGTCTTTCACATTGAATAGATCCGAGTCACAGAAACTGGACAGTATAAACAGGCCCCTCCCCTTCCCCCAGTCTTTCACATTGAATAGATCCGAGTCACAGAAACTGGACAGTATAAACCAGCCCCCCCCCTTCCCCCAGTCTTATATTGAAAAGATCTGAGTCATAGAAACTGGGCAGTATAAACAAGCCCCTCCCCTTCCCCCAGTCTTTTATATTGAATAGATCCGAGTCACAGAAACTGGACAGTATAAATCAGCCCTCCCCTTCCCCCAGTCTTTCATATTGAAAAGATCCGAGTCATAGAAACTGGGCAGTATAAACAAGCCCCTCCCCTTCCCCCAGTCTTTTATATTGAATAGATCCGAGTCACAGAAACTGCGCGCCGCCCTCTGTAATAAGAAAAGAACACCTCCTTGTAACTTTGCTTTTGGTGTGGGAGGAAACAATAGAGAAAACTTGCTTGTCGTCTTTTAAAGTGTCTGTTTTTGAAAACACCATTTTATGAGTGACCATCCTCTGCCACGACCTACAAAGATACGGCTTGCTATATCCGGCGTTGGCGCTTGGCCTCTGCCTCCAGGGCATGCCTGCCTCTGCTGTGGATGCCTCTAGTGTACACCCCTGCATGATGGCCTGTGTGCTTGCAAACAGCACTAAATGGTAGTCACTAAGCAGCTTCTCCAGAAACTCTGTGCACTTCCTAAGACTGGCCTCCTGCTGGGCCAGGCTCTCTCCGCCGCTGTTCCTGTCGATCCAGTAGAAAGCGGAGATGCTGTCCACTAACAGCAGGCAGAGGGCAGGGCGAGTGCAGAGCATGTTCTCCAGGTAGTGGAGTGTGAGCAGCAGCTGGACAGTGCTGCTGCAGTGCACAAGGAAGAGTCTCTGCAGGCACTGTCGGACTGTCTCCTCGGAGCTCTGGGGCAGACGCTTTTCCAGGACGCTCACTAACCGGAGCATGTCAAAGTGGGAGTCTGTGTCAATAAACATGACTTCCACTTCCAGCCCTCCTGCTGCAGTCGGGAGTATGCAGCGGGACACCAGGTGATACAAAGTCTCTGTCTTCCCTGTTCCTTCCGCACCATGGAACTCAATGACGTCACCTGTCAAAAAGCAGCTGTTTGTAAGGATACTGGTTTAGCAAGCAGGGACTTATGCTTACAGGAAATAAAAAATAAAAAACACCCAGCTTTCGAAATGAAAATGCTGGTACCCTCAAACCAAGTCTGACAATAATAATAAAAAAAGGAATTATGACTGCAGGTTTCAGTATAGTACTCATGACATCAGTAGTTCAGCTTGGCAGTGCCCGGTTTAGAAAGCAGGATAATTTTGCTGGTGCATTCGGACTGTATTTGTGGTTAAATTACTGTTAATAATGATTTTAGGATGGTGCTGGTTCAAAATCGTTCACATCACTTACAGTAAATATCACACATAAATCTGACAATGTGTTTGCATTACTTTGTCCTACAGTGTGTGTAGAATACCTCTCAAACTTCTTGTGGTACAGTGTGTAGAATGAAAGACACATTTGCTGCAAGGTTCTTTAGCCTCGGAGGTCTGTCTCCTTTTCAACACGGCAGACCTATAGAGATCTTGAACAAAATGCTATTTCTTTTTTTATTGTTGCAGCTACATACCAATATAATTCTTTAAGGTGTTAAAACTGGTTAAAAAGATCACGCTCTTAATACAGACAGTGCACTGGGCATGAAAATGACTCTGAAGAACATGTGCCTAAGAAGCAAGCTGCTGCCGCCACCACCCCCACACTCACTCAAGTGAAGGTAGGCAGCTACATCCTGGACTAACTGTGTCTGCAGGGCTTGATGCTGCATCGTGCTCTGTTACTTCCAAAGCAGTTCATTATATACTCTGTGCTTGGGTTGCACGTCTACAGATGAAGATTTCCCCAATGGCTACAACTCAATTAACACAACGTTTTGAGAAAAGAAAAAAGAAAAACTCTTAAATGAAAGAATGTTGTGGGGGGGGGGGGGTTGTATACACCATTTCAAGCTCTTTTAAAATAAACAAACAAGGGATTAGGGTGCTGGGGTGTTTCATACAGACTGGAAGAGGAGAGTTTAGTTTTGTACCTTGAACTGGAAATCCTTCTCCAGCAAAAATCCGTGGTTCAAGGCTTTTCAGAGAATGTCTACCCTCAAGTCTAGCAAGCAGCTGAAAAAAAGAGAGAAAAACAATTTCTAAGCACACATTTTGATGTGAAATATTCACATTACTTAATGCGATTTCTTTACTAATGTCTTCTGACTAGTAACATAAATCCTAAGATATGTACAGAGGTGATATTTCCTTCTGATTTCTTATTGATTTCTTATTATTGTATTGCTCAATACAATAATAAGGCTATATGCTGTACCACCAGGCAGCATTTCATACATAGATAAATAGATAGATAGATAGATTATATGCTGTACCACCAGGCAGCATTTCATATCTTGACAGATAGATCCAAATTGCTAACCAGAACACTTCCGGTGTGATCAGTTATTTAGGAATGCTGAATGTTTTACTGAAATGTATTTTATTCACGCTTTGTTATTTAATTATAATGAAATGATGGCGTAAATACATGTTCCACCGCAAAACAGTATGGAAATTGTCTTGTTCACAAACAGTGACATACAAAATACGCGAAAAGGCTGCATATAACACAAAAACACTGCAACTCACTCAGAAACCCCAGAAAGAAGAAGAAAAAATCTTAAGACGAGTACGTCATTTAAAAAGTGCAGCTTAATATTATTACTGTAACAGCTATCAGGTAAAGCTGATTCTTCAGCATGTGTAACGACCTACCTCAGTGCCGGTCTCAGTCTGTCTAAAATCGTGTGTCATACTGCAACAAATGTCTCATCTGCACTCTCTTTAAATAATAAACATTACAAGAAAACTTGAAATCTACAGCTGCAGCTATTTCCTGATGAATTCCTGGCGTTTCCAGCCCAGCCCGCAGAGCCTATATAACTGCAAAACGGAGGCTCCCGCAGCGTAGCTCTCGCAGGGAGCTCACACAGGGTGTGCTGCGTGCGCAACTCGTAATTTACGTCTGCTTCGTTCACCCTCAACACCCCTACCCCGTGACCTAAACAGGGTGTGGGAGGAGGAGCGCTCTGAACATAGTGATTGCACTGTGAGGGTTAATTGGTGATCCACGGCCAGTACTCCATGAACCTTCGGCTTAGGGTCTGGCTGTTGTTGCTGTGTGTTTTTATAGTTACGGGCAATACCCCACGAACTTAAGGTTTAGGGTTATGTTATTGTCAAGAAATAAATTCATCACCCTTATCATGTGATCAAGCTACAGCATATAATGATGACGCAGCACTGCCCTGTGGGTATTGCGTTTTCCGCCTGTGTCTGGATTGCCTTACCCTGTGTGATGCACCTGCCAACGGGAACCGAGAACAACGCTACAAATAAAAATATAATAAATATAACCTTTCATAGCGGACCACCATCACAAAGCATTTACAAGATACAAGACTAGGGTGTGTGAACTATGCACTAGCGGCAGAGTAACTAGTCTTCACCCGAAAGACGAGCACAAGGAAGTTAAGTGACTTGCTCAGGGTCACGCAATGAGTCAGTGGCTGGGCAGGGATTTGAACCGGGTACCTCATGGTTACAACTCTGTTTCGTTAACCACTGAATCACACAGCCTCCTGTTCTGCTGGTTGGGGAGTTAAAACCCCTCTATTGAAAATGAATGCTGTAAACCTTGTCTGGTATTAGCTGGGTGTGTAGTCAGAGGCCAGTCGTTATTTGGTGTCATTGCAACTCTTAGATATTAAAGGTTAGGATAATTAATCGTACATCTTTAGGAACTTCGACTACACCAAAGTTCTGTTTGTGAATAGGAACAGAATCAGCATTCGTGGGCTGAATGGCCTCTTCTCATTTATAATGTCTGTTATGTTCCCATATAGATTGAGGATCCACTTGGACTCCCTTCTGAAAATATGCACTGTGCTTCCATTACCCAACAAACTGCTAATTTGGTAAATGTACCATCATCCCTTGCACAAAATGAGGTGCATATTTTAAACACTGCCACCTGTCCACCCTAGATACAATACAGTTACTTCTTTGGTTTCATTTATGAATTTATGTGAATCATGTGTCTCTCTAATATGAGTCTTGCCAGGCAAAGTGAGTGCAAAGCCTGGTATTCCATTGACTCAGCCCACACACTACTGTTTGCATTTATACCCAAAACAGACCTCAGACACTTGTTTTTGTATTTTTTGTTTATTATTCTTTACAATAAAATACAATAAAAAAATCAGATACAAAAAACAAACTAGTTACTAGCTGGCTACTTTGCTGTGCAATAACTTGAAAGTAAAGTTTTGTAAATCATAGTAAAAGTTTGGTAAAGCACAGCCAAGCAGCATGACTAAATATGGTACAGCATGCTAAACCAATGAAAATGCAGACCATGGGAAAACTTGAAAATTACAATGCAAATTTACCATAGTTAACTTTAAAATGTAAATTCAGCAATAGAACTATTCCACTATAGCACATCTGCCCTTCGAAGAACGAAATAACAAAGCAAACAACAACAACTGTGTTAAAGATGACTTGCTTGTGTTATTTTGATACTTCAAGCCACTGTAAAGATATAGCACCACAATTCAAATTGAATCCTGGGATGAGTGTCTGAAGAGGAAAAGCACCAGCTGAGCAATGTGAATCCAGCTACTGTGAGATCGCCTGAGAACAGCCTCCTAATTAAAAGACAAGAAGGATCATTGATGAAGGCATGTCACAGATCTTCGATTCGCTGAAGGAACTTCCATTCTCCCTTCTTTTCCAAAGTCTTTTAATCATCAAAGCACCTGGTTCGAAGATCTACTCCCTTCTGGTACCCTCAAAGCACTGGACTCCTTACTGTGTATTTTAAAACCACCCTTTCCTTTCTATGCGCTGCATTTTGTACAAAGGTAGATTATTCAGCGCAAATGAGGCTCAGGAATATATTAAGTGGAATTTGGTGTTGCTTTCAGATGTGTGGAGGTGATAACTGCAATGCTAAATCAATTGAATTAGAGTGGGGAAAATGAAGTGTCACTTCTTATTAGGAGTGTAGAAATGACAACTTACCCATGGGGATGATAGCCGTCTGATTTCAATTCTGACTAAATTACACATGTGCTCAAACGTTTAACCTTGCCCACTGAATAAGGCTTATGACTGGCGCAGCGGAAACGCTACTCACGAGGTAAAGCTTTGTGAATAGGGTCCTGTGCCTCTTCTGCGGTTCTTTTTCCTTTAAGAGTTTTCAGCCAGACTGGCTATGTTACTCTGGCTACATCTAAAAACACAAGCCTTAGCAGTAACTTAGAAGATTTACTTTGATTTCTCATGAGCAGGAATAACTAGAGCCTTGAACAACACTATTCTATCTTTAATTTCACGCAAGGCATCCTTCGCTCCATGCAGTTTACTTCATCTAAGCCATTAATGAAGGAGTTAAAACTGGCACTTGTTTATTTTATTACCCTAGCTGAGTCTTTACTACCACTGTCTGGAGCCAATATTGCTTGACTGCTAATTGGTGAATGTCTCTCTTTTCTGTGCTTGCGTTGAAGGAAGCTGAGAGGACAGTGATAAGGACAGCCTCAGGTTTGTATGAGTTTCCAGTTTTCAGCCAGTCTGTACTGTGGCTCTGCTCACGTGCCACTAGAGTTTGTTACACGCTCCACACAGCCAGCACCTGATGATCAGCACACTATTGCTGGTGTTTCTGCCCAGTTGTACCAATCCTTGAGAAATACTCTACAGTTGAAACCCTTTTGCTGTGGTTCAGTGGTATACATCTACCCTGACGGAAACTGCCACTATGACCAGTACTGGTTTATGCTGGTCAGAGCCAGTAGCTTCATGGTTTTCAGCTGGTCGAGCTGGTTCAGGAGACGGTGCTGGTTTATTGTCTTCACAATTAAAGAAGTTGCTGTAACCCTGCTCTGAGTAAGAGGCCAGTACTCTTTTGGATGGTGTTGCTGGAATGTTCAGCTGGGTTGACAAGCTGTCCCGCTCAAGAAGCAAAACAGAAATTAATAAGGAGATGTCATTTTTTCAATTATGTCAACCAAATGTGTTATTATTATTATTATTATTATATTATTATTATTATTATTATTATTATTATTATTATTATTATTATTATTATTATATTATTATTTGTTTAGTTTAATAAATAACCACATCACATGGTTAATCTAGTCTGCGTTGCCTGTTCGGTGGTTGACAAAATAAAACAGTGGCCGAGGTCACTCTTCTGAACAGCACTGCCTGCAACCAATGAGGGACCACCGTTCAGGTTGCCATAGGAACAGTATTCCCTGTTTGTGATGGGAACATCCGGGAATGCGCTCACATCTCTCTCCCTTTGACTCGGGAAGTGCTCCGGCTGTCAGAACAGTCTATGTGGTTACCAGGCACAGCTCCGTTACTGCAATCTCTTTCTTTTCAGATTTCTAGACCTTTTTACCAACTGTCTATTCATGATGTTCTAGGGAGAGGCGTTACGTTAGTTCGTCCAGACCATGGCAGTGCACTTACCTCCTTGTGTTATAGACTGTGGGACTGGGTGAGTTACACAGCAAGTGTATACACATATACATATATATATATATATCTATATATATATATATATATATATATATATATATATATATATATATATATATATAGTTTTTAATTACATTTTGTTACATAAACGGACAAATGATCAGATGTGTTTTGTTACTGACGCAACATAATTAAACACACAACAACAGTACAGTAAATACTTTGTCAAGTATGTCAACAAAGTGTTTACTATATTATCTCCATTAAACTGAAGCAGTACGGTACATACTATATATATATATATTTTTTAATTAATTTTTTAAGTTGGTTGTAGTTTGTATTTTTACGCAAGTTGGAATACATATTTTTAAAATAATTTGTGCAAAACCTTTGCTGATAATTGTGTGCTTTAATAACGGATTTCAATGGGATTGTCAATGTTGTATATGTGTAGCAGATAACTTGTATAGCAGCTAAATACTGTGGTTGACTGCAGCAGTATGTTCTGTTACACCGGGTTTGCATGTAGGGGTGGGATACACAGCGTTAGCGTCATCATGACGTCAGTACTGTAGGAGGAACCTTGACCTGTGCTCATCATCTCAGTCAGTCATATATATATATATAGATATATATATTTATATATATATACCTAATATATATATATATATATATTATAGAGGATAGAGGACGAAATCTTTCAATATAGATTATTGTCCCCTAAGACATTTAACTACATTACAGCATCCTGTTTGCAATTATGCATTTCAATAAGACATTAAGACATTCTTGTATTTCTTTATGGAAACGTCTTGTAGAGATTGAGATTGAAATTATTTCCTGATGTTTAATTTATTTTCAGCCAGTATGTGGATGAAGGGAATGCTTTGAAAAAGTTATTATTAAAACAAACACAAAAGAATGATTGATGCTTGAGCTACCCTTCTCTTCTTTCAAGTCAGATTGGAGTTTTACCATATAGTTACAGAAGTAAGTCTAGTAGCATTGTCTATGGGAATATTATTATACAGCCATTTAATGGAATTTTATTTGACAAGGTGTTTACTGTAATGCGGTGTAAAATCAGATATTAAAAACCATATTCATATTCAAAATCACATTCATATTCAAAACCACAATCATATTCAAAATCACATTCATATTCATATTCAAAACCACAATCATATTCAAAATCATATTCATATTCAAAATCATATTCATATTCTGTCACATTCATATTCAAAAGCATATCCATATTCAAAACCATATTCATATTCAAAATCACATTCATATTCATATTCAGTCACATTCATATTCAAAACCATATTCATATTCAAAGTCACATTCATATTCAAAATCATATTTTTTCAGCTACTTGAAAATTCGAACACGAAAATCCCTTGTTCATAGCAGCACTAAGTGAATTCTGTCTTTGCAGGCAGTAAGTCCATGCATTGTGCACTCAGAGTAGGAAACATCATGTTTCTGAAAAAAGGTCACGACATGAACTTCTGAATCAAGGTTACCACCCAAGGAATAGCATAAACGTCGATTGCAACCTTGATTAGGGTTAAACATGTAAGCCTTTATTTGTGCTGTTATGTTTTTAATTTACGCAATACACAAGGAAGCCTGCAACTAAACTCATGAAACATCACATACTTTAAAGTAAGAAAAATCCAAATAATGTCACTTGGAGTGCATTCTACACATACTTTTTTCTATATGAAAGCAGTATTATGCTGTGGTTTCTAAATGCTGCATTTCTCAATAGACTGCTACAGTAGCTGGATGTTCTTACCTCTTCTGTACTGCTCTTCTCAAGGCGAAATTTAGAAAGTAGGTTGAGGCTGTGCTTTGAAAACACATGTGGTATGAGGAATGACAGACAATGGGTGCTGCAGAGTACATCCACGGTGTATTTTAACACATGTATGTTAAATGCCAAATTTCAGAGAATGTAGTGGTTTACAATCATTAATAATGTAGGCAGTTATACTGGTGTGGCTAAATAAGAGATCTGTTTTTCTTTTAGGGTTAAAGCAAAATCACAAGTTTCAAACTGAGCTACATTCAAATAAATCTAGAGGTCCTTGAAATTCAAAATGCGTTCAGTTTGTGCGTTTACAGGGTCTGAATATCTCAAAGTACACCCTGTTATATGTGTGTGTGTGTGCAGCATGCTCAGCGCAGATATTATTTTTATAGGTTTTCTTATTTGAATGTTTGCTGAAAGCTTTCGATGCTTATAACTTATGAATGTCTTATTGGAATGGTCTGAGGCTTAACCTCAAACAGAAAGCAGAAAGCAATTGTAAAAAAGATTTAAAAAGAAAATGCCCTACTGTACTGTTTCTTGTCCTGTGGACAGTGTGGAACTTTGCTGTCGTTTGTCTCGTGATCTCTTATTTGCAAGTACAATTGCTGCTTTAGTTTGTATTTGATTAACAGGTTTTTTTTTTTTTGAGGGAAATAATTATGGAAAGCAGGACAGTATTGAATACCCTCCAGCTACAGGGATGCACTAGTGGAGACGCTTGTCCGTTTGTCACGCTTTAGAAATTGACATACACTATGTAGAAAACCACTTGTCCAGCTTTGTTATTAAACATGGTTAACCTGAAGGTATTAAGAGTGTCAGAATCTGTCGCTGTCTTTAGGAACATACAGATTCCATACTGCACATCTGTACCCTGTAGTACAGTATTTAAGTTGCATTGAAGTTTGGGGGTATATTGTGCAAAGCATGTTTTTTAACAGGATTTTAAGCAAATATACTCAGAATTTTACTCGTTAAGCTGTGCTGTTTACATAATGCAAATAAAAATTCACAGTAATGCTAGTACTTGGAATGCATTAGCTGCTCTACCTAGTTTGTGTTTTGAACCCTATTAAATAACTGTTTATTATCTGCCTGTTTTCAGATACACTAAAATTGGCTATGCTGGGAACACTGAGCCACAGTTCATAATACCATCATGTAAGTGTTTATAATTCAAAATATATTATTGGTAACCACTATCTTTTGTGTTCAGTAAATTGAGTTAATGTTCAGAGATCTTCATCATAGTAAAAATGCTAAAACTAAGATTTCTCTTAACAATGGAAGAGCTTTTAAAATGTTTTACTTGCCTCTATCCATGTCTTTTCTTTTCAAACAGTATAATATGGGCATCTGTTCAGCTTCTCTGTTTCATCTGTACTGATCAATACAGTATTGGAATACTCAATACACAGAGCAGCATTAGAATGAGCGGCTTGTCTTTAAAGGCTATTACACTGTACCCATTAGAACACATGCTGTACTGATCAATACAGTACTGGAATACTCAATACATATAGCAGCATTAGAATGAGCGGGCTTGTCTTTAAAGGGCAGGAGAATTATTTTTATTTTTTCTATGTCATGCTACTGAGTGTAAAACTGGTTATTTTCAGTACTTCTACCAGTTTTGCTAAAATATTAACTGAGTTTACAGAAGATAATATTTTTTTTTTAAAACAGAGTTTTCACTTGAAATTTGTCCCACTCACGCATTTGAAAATGCTGCTTAATAACAACTGACTTTACTTACTGTAGATACACATTTTTGGGATTTTCTTTTTTAATAAATACAGATAAATTCAAAGCAAATTGTGTGTGTGTGTGTGTGTGTGTGTGTGTGTGTGTCTGTATATATATATATATATATAAAAATCATATATATATATATATATATATATATATAAAAAATCAGTGTAGTGTTGTTAACAAGCAGTTCATCTCTTTTCAGGTATTGCCATCAAAGAGTCAGCAAAAGTTGGTGACCAGGCACACAGAAGGTTGATGCAGGGACTGGATGATTTAGACTTTTTTATTGGAGATGAAGCTATAGATAAGCCAACTTACGCAACAAAGGTGCTCACATTTTATTTAATGCACATATTTCATATATACAACTATAGCTGAATTAAAATGAGTTATCTTTTATAACCTCAAGGTTTTTCTATTAGTTAGTCTCATTTACAGGTTATGCAAACACAAGACAGAATTATTGTGGGCACAGTTTTGGATTAGATGCCAGCCTGTGATACTGATGCCCACTCTGTTACATCACATTGAGCAACATTCTAGAATACTCCAGTGGAAGAGCCAACCTTCCTAATATACAAAACCAGCCTGAAAAATGATGAAACCCACATAAACGTTTGGTTTGTTTAATTATCTCTTAATTGTCTCCTGCAGGAAATTAAGATCCCGGTGATGGCAATATTAAACAGACTTAAGCTGGATCCTACACATAAGAACATAGTTGCTGAAAGTGTTGCACAACCAGGATGCTGTTATTAAGCCTGTTATTACAGAGGTTGAATCCCAGTTCATTATCTAAAGATAATCCTGCAAACAGACTTTGGCCTCACAGTTTAAACGTTTTTATTTTAAGTTAACAGAAGTTCTCTCTATTCTGTGGAGGCTGGGAGGGGCTAACCCTCACAGTTTGGAAGCACATATCTTAATAACCATTGTCAGGAGAGTTGGAAGTTTGGATTTTGTCCCACTTGAGATGGAATGACCTCTCTGTGTGGGTATTTGTCATGATGATATTCTTGCTGAGGACATGGATCATGATGTCCTGCTCTTTCATAATGCTGTCCCCGAAGTGTGAACTTTGTATTCTTGGCACTGTATTTATATGCTCATGACAGGCCTTGTTTCTTGGTGGCTGGTGCGAAGGCATTTCTCCCTTGGAATTTTTGTTTACTGGAGGGTAAAATTAGATGTAACGCACTGAGGTCTGATCGTTTTTTATTTTCTTGTAAGATCTTTTGCGACCCATCTGGTTGTACACAGACACCACAGAATTGAGTGGTTTTCTGAATTGTTTTTGTACCATATTAATTTAACTGCTTTAAATAAAAATGTGATTTGTTTTTAAAAGGGAATTGGCAGTACAGTTGTGTGGAGTGAAGAGGTACCCCATATTGCGACTCCTTGAACTTCATATCAGTTGTGTGCCCAAAGCAACATATCGATCCTAACATGCTGTCTGCATTATGACATTAATCAAGTACTGTTTTTAATTCATTTTGATTTATTTAACTCGCTTAAATTTATTGACACTCAAAAAGAAGAACTGTGCATAATAGACTCGGGTACTAGCTTCTTTCCTGCAGTGAAACCAACCACTATATTTCTTGTCTGTCTTTAGTGGCCAATAAGACATGGTATAATTGAAGACTGGGATTTGATGGAAAAGTTTATGGAGCAGGTCATATTTAAATATCTACGCGCTGAACCAGAGGACCATTTTTTTCTAATGGTAAGTAGCAGAACCACAGTAAAGTGTTCTGAGTAGAATCTGTTGCTGCTCCAGGAACTGAAACAGTGGAGTTTACCTTAACTGTAGTATCACTGTGCATCACTACATTTCTCTGAATATTTAAACTAGTATGATTGTCTTTATTTTCAAACAAGTGAGAAAGTGCAGTAGTACGAATGTGTAATGAAAATGTTTTTGCATGAGACATTTCTGTAAATATCCTGTTGTGATCCCTGATTTCAAACCCATTAGGTTTGCATAAAGCAGTGCTGCTGTCCAGTATATGCTTTTCTGTTGTATTTCAGACAGAGCCTCCTATGAACCCTCCAGAGCACAGAGAATACCTGGCAGAAATCATGTTTGAATCGTTTAATGTACCAGGCATGTACATTGCTGTGCAGGTACACACATTACAGAGTATTGTATAATACCAACACCAAGCCTTACCTTTTCCTGGAAAGATACATTGAAAAGGAAAGCTGAATCTTTTTTTTTCACTCCTTGTTTTAGGCCGTTTTGGCTTTAGCAGCGTCCTGGACTTCAAGGCAAGTTGGTTCGCGGACACTTACAGGAGTTGTCATAGACAGTGGGGATGGTGTCACTCACGCAATTCCAGTGGTAAGATATGGAGGTCCACTTTTTAAACATGTGACAACTGCTTTATTGTATAACTAGAATGGGTAGACATTTCATTTCCTGGATGCATGTGTTGTGCAAAGCATTCATATTCTTTCCCAGAATTTGGAATCAGATCTAAATTGCATGTTTAATATAAACCAGCAGTGTCTACACCAGTGCATACATTAATGACTTCAATTACAAATGGCTATTACATAAGTGTTTGAATATTATTTTTAATTGGTAGAAAGCTTGTGGGGTATAGCTTCTGCGTTGTCATGCACTGGTGTTGACAGTTTAGACTTGGATCTCTCCTTTACATAAACTGTGGCCTAATAAAAGGTTATGGAAAGACTAAGATGTGGACTGGTTTGTAAATCCAACAGAAATAAAAGCCTGTTGAGTGCCACGTTGTGCTCATTCATACTGATTGCTACCTGAAGACAGCAAGCTCAGTGGAGAGGAGGAGCTGTTGTGAGTTTTGTTAACCTTTGTGTTCTATCTTTCCTCAGGCTGAAGGTTATGTCATTGGGAGCTGCATAAAGCACATCCCCATTGCAGGCAGAGATATCACGTATTTTATTCAGCAGCTCCTGAGAGAGCGGGAGATAGGAATTCCTCCTGAACAATCATTAGAAACAGCAAAGACAATCAAGGTAATGTATTGACTGGTCATGCAGGGAAATAGAAATGATTTCTGCACAGGTAGCGAACCAAGCCATGACAATTTCACTTCTCTCTGGCAATGTATTTCTTGGTTTTTAATCTGTAATGCAAGCATCCCCACTGGCATTTCTAGCCACGTATACATTGGAAGAGTGGTCAGGCAATTAAAAGCTTCTAGAAATGATGGGACTATAGGGATAAATAGTCTAGTGCAATAATGGTTAGCAGCTTGAGGTTGTGTGTATATATATATATATATATACACACACACACACACACACACACACACACACACACACACACACACACACACACACACACACACACACACACTACCAGTCAAAAGTTTTAGAACACCCCCATTTTTCCAGTTTTTATTGAAATTTAAGCAGTTCCAGTCCAGTGAATAACCTGAAATGGTACAAAGGTAAGCGGTAAACTGCCAGAGGTTAAAAAAAAAAAAGTTTAGGTTACCAAAAACTGAAAAATAATGTACATTTCAGAGTTATACAAAAAGGCCTTTTTCAGGGAACAAGTAATGGGTTAACAACACAGCTGTTCTGCAGCAATGGAAGTAAATTAAGCCTTGAAAGTTGATGCTAACAATTCCTACAGGTGTCCCAACTTTTGTTGATTACTTACAAACCCTCTGTCTGTATAAAAGCAGTGTTGGAACAGACTGTGTTACTACACCCTCTTAAGCATTACTTGGACAGTATTGTACTGCAGGAAGTAAGAACATAAGAACATAAGAAAGTTTACAAACGAGAGGAGGCCATTCGGCCCATCTTGCTCGTTTGGTTGTTAGTAGCTTATTGATCCCAAAATCTCATCAAGCAGCTTCTTGAAGGATCCCAGGGTGTCAGCTTCAACAACATTACTGGGGAGTTGATTCCAGACCCTCACACTCTGTGTAAAAAAGTGTCTCCTATTTTCTGTTCTGAATGCCCCTTTTTCTAAACTCCATTTGTGACCCCTGGTCCTTGTTTCTTTTTTCAGGCTGAAAAAGTCCCTTGGGTCGACACTGTCAATACCTTTTAGAATTTTGAATGCTTGAATTAGGTCGCCACGTAGTCTTCTTTGTTCAAGACTGAACAGATTCAATTCTTTTAGCCTGTCTGCATATGACATGCCTTTTAAGCCCGGAATAATTCTGGTCGCTCTTCTTTGCACTCTTTCTAGAGCAGCAATATCTTTTTTATAGCGAGGTGACCAGAACTGAACACAATATTCAAGATGAGGTCTTACAAGTGCATTGTACAGTTTTAACATTACTTCCCTTGATTTAAATTCAACACTTTTCACAATGTATCCGAGCATCTTGTTAGCCTTTTTTATAGCTTCCCCACATTGTCTAGATGAAGACATTTCTGAGTCAACAAAAACTCCTAGGTCTTTTTCATAGATTCCTTCTCCAATTTCAATATCTCCCATATGATATTTATAATGTACATTTTTATTTCCTGCGTGCAGTACCTTACACTTTTCTCTATTAAATGTCATTTGCCATGTATCTGCCCAGTTCTGAATCTTGTCTAGATCATTTTGAATGACCTTTGCTGCTGCAACAGTGTTTGCCACTCCTCCTACTTTTGTGTCGTCTGCAAATTTAACAAGTTTGCTTACTATACCAGAATCTAAATCATTAATGTAGATTAGGAATAGCAGAGGACCTAATACTGATCCCTGTGGTACACCGCTGGTTACCACACTCCATTCTGAGGTTTTTCCTCTAATCAGTACTTTCTGTTTTCTACATGTTAACCACTCCCTAATCCATGTACATGTGTTTCCTTGAATCCCAACTGCGTTCAGTTTGAGAATTAATCTTTTGTGCGGGACTTTGTCAAAAGCTTTCTGGAAATCTAAATAAACCATGTCATATGCTTTGCAATTATCCATTATCGATGTTGCATCCTCAAAAAAATCAAGCAAGTTAGTTAGGCACGATCTCCCTTTCCTAAAACCATGTTGACTGTCTCCCAGTACCCTGTTACCATATAGGTAATTTTCCATTTTGGCTCTTATTATAGTTTCCATAAGTTTGCATATAATAGAAGTCAGGCTTACTGGTCTGTAGTTACCTGGTTCAGTTTTGTTTCCCTTTTTGTGGATCGGTATTACGTTTGCAATTTTCCAGTCTGTCGGTACCACCCCTGTGTCAAGAGACTGCTGCATGATCTTGGTTAGCGGTTTGTAAATTACTTCTTTCATTTCTTTGAGTACTACTGGGAGGATCTCATCCGGCCCAGGGGATTTGTTTATTTTAAGAGCTCCTAGTCCCTTTAACACTTCTGCCTCAGTTATGCTAAAGTTATTTAAAACTGGATAGGAACTGGATGACATGTGGGGCATGTTGTCAGTATCTTCCTTTGTAAAAACTTGTGAAAAGTAATCATTTAACATATTTGCTATTTTTTTTTCTTCCTCTACGATTTTGCCATTTGTATCTCTTAAACATTTAATCTCCTCTTTGAATGTTCTCTTGCTGTTGTAATATTGGAAAAACATTTTGGAATTGGTTTTAGCTCCCTTAGCAATGTTCATTTCTATTTCTCTCTTGGCCTTTCTAACTTCCTTTTTGACTTGCATTTGCAGTTCTGTGTACTCTTTCTGTGTACTTTCTTTTTGGTCCTTTTTTAATGCTCTGTAAAGTGCCTTTTTTCGCTGAATATTTTTTTTAATTGATCTATTAAACCATTTTGGCAATTTAGTTTTACATTTAGATTTGTCTACTTTAGGGATGTAATTGTTTTGCGCCTCTAGTACTACAAACCATCCTTCTTCTGTGGGTGTTTTCTCTATTTTACTCCAATCTACTTCTGTTAGTCTCTGTTTCATACCTTCATAGTTTGCTTTTCTAAAATTGTAAACCTTAGCTTTAGTCTTTACTTTTGGGGATTTAAAAAACACTTCAAATGAGACCATGTTGTGGTCTGAGTTTGCCAGTGGTTCTCTGACCTCTGTTTTAGTTATTCTATCTTCGTTATTTGAAAAGACTAAATCAAGATGCCTCCCCTCTAGTGGGTGCCTTCACAAATTGTGTTAGGAAGCAGTCATTTGTCATTTCCACCATTTCTATTTCATCCTTCGCGCTACCCACCGGGTTTTCCCATTTTATTTGGGGGAAGTTGAAATCCCCCATTAGTATGGCTTCTCCTTTGCTACACACATTTCTAATGTCATTGTATAACAGATTATTGTGCTCACCGTCTGAATCTGGCGGTCTATAGCATGCTCCTATTATTATGCCTTTTGAATTTTTGTCAGTTATTCTGATTGATTCGGTTTTATTTTCTTTGTCCAGGTTTAACACCTGGGCTTCAAGACTGTTTCTTATGTATAGCGCTACCCCTCCTCCTCTTCTGTCCTGCCTGTCTTTCCTATACAGTGTATACCCACAAATATTATATTCGTCCCCATCACTCTCAGATAACCACGTTTCTGTAACACCTATCACATCATAGTTACCTGTTAGTGCAGTAGCTTCAAGTTCTAGAATTTTGTTTCTGATACTTCTAGCATTTAGATAAATACATTTAATGGTTGTCTTACCTGAGTTGTTGTTCTTGTTTTGATGCGGTCTCCCTTCTGTTTTTTTGTTGATTTCTCCCCCCTTCCTTTTCTAGTTTAAATGCTTCCGAACCTGCTCGAGGATCTTTTCTCCAAGTAGACTGTTCCCTTATTATTTAAATGCAGTCCATCCCGTCTATACAGATAGTCCTCGTTGTAGAAAGTGGTCCAATGATCAAGATAGGTGAAGCCTTCCCGTGTGCACCACGTCTTCAACCATTGGTTTTGATTTATTATTTCCAGCTGTCCATATGGTCCTTTGCATGTATATTGCTATCATAATGGTGAGAAAAAGGCAATTAACAAAGGAAGACAGACCGACCATTATAACCCTTAAAAGTATAGGTCTTTCCTTTAGAGAAATTGCAAAGAAAGCCAAGGTGTCAGTGAGTACAGTTTCCTACACCATCAAAAGGCACTTGGAAACTGGAGAAAACTCTGACAGGAAGAGATCTGGCAGACCCAAAGCCACAACAGAAGACAAGTTTCTGAGAGTCAACAGCTTGCGTGATAGGCGGCTCACAGGACAACAGCTTCAAGCACAGCTTAACACTGGTTGAAGTAAGCAGGTCTCAGTTTCAACTGTGAAGAGAAGACTTTGAGCTGCAGGTTTGACTGGTCGAGTGGCAGTAAGAAAGCCATTGCTAAGATGACAAAATAAGCAAAAGAGGCTTGCCTGAGCCATGAAGCACAGCCAGTGGACTACTGAAGACGGGAAGAAGGTCTTATGGATCGATGACTCAAAAGTTGAAATTTTCGGTTCATCATGCAGGGTTTTTGTACGCTGACGAGTAGGCGAGAGAATGGTTCCTCAGTGTGTGACACCAGCTGTCAAACATGGAGGAGGAAGCGTGATGGTCTGGGGCTCTTTTGCTGCATCCAGAGTCAGCGACTTGCACAGAGTGAGTTGCACCCTGAACCAAAATGGCTACCACAGCATTTTGCAGTGCCATGCAATACCCTCTGGTATATGCCTAGTCGGTCAGGGGTTCATCCTACAGCAAGATAATGACCCAAAACATACCTCCAGGCTATGTCAGAACTATCGTAGAAGAAAAGAACAAGACGGTAGGCTTCAAATCATGGAATGCCCAGCACATTCTCCAGACTTAAACCCCATCGAGCTGGTTTGGGATGAACTGGACAGAAAGGTGAAAGCAAAGCAACCTACAAGTGCAACACATTTGTGGGAACTTCTGCAACAGTGTTGGGAAGAACTTTCCGAACAATATTTGATTTCCATTGCAGAAAGAATGCCAGGAGTGTGTTCGGCTGTTATATCTGCAAAAGGTGGCTACTTTGATGAGTCAGAAATTTAGATTAAATTTTGTTAAACAAAACGATTCCATGATTTCTTTTTTATCCCCAATTGTTTGTTTGTTCTATGCTTTAATTTCAGAGTACATTGAGACATTAAACTGCGCAAATTTCAATAAAAACTGGAAAAATACAGGTGTTCTAAAACTTTTGACCGGTAGTTTATGAATATATATATATATACAGTGGCTTGTGAAAGTATTGACCCTCCTTGGCATTTTTCCTATTTTGTTGCCTTACAACCTGGAATTAAAATGGATTTTTTGGGGGTTTGTATCATTGGATTTACACAACATGCCTACCACTTTGAAGATGCAAAATATTTTTTATTGTGAAACAAACAAGAAATAAGACAAAAAAAACAGAAAACTTGAGCGTGCATAAGTATTCACCCCCCCCCCCAAAGTCAATACTTTGTAGAGCCACCTTTTGCAGCAATTACAGCTGCAAGTCTCTTGGGGTATGTATCTTTAAGCTTGGCACATCTAGCCACTGGGATTTTTGTCCATTCTTCAAGGCAAAACTGCTCCAGCTCCTTCAAGTTGGATGGGTTCTGCTGGTGTACAGCAATCTTCAAGTCATACCGCAGATTACCAATTGGATTGAGGTCTGGGCTTTGACTAGGCCATTCCAAGACATTTAAATGTTTCCCCTTAAACCACTCGAGTGTTGCTTTAGCAGTATGCTTAGGATCATTGTCCTGCTGGAAGGTGAACCTCTGTCCCAGTCTCAAATCTCTGGAAGACTGAAACAGGTTTCCCTCAAGAATTTCCCCTGTATTCTGACCAGTTTCCCAGTCCCTGCCGATGAAAAACATCCCCACAGCATGATGCTGCCACCACCATGCTTCACTGTGGGGATGGTGTTCTCGGGGTGATGAGAGGTGTTGGGTTTGAGCCAGACATAGCGTTTTCCTTGATGGCCAAAAAGCTCAATTTTAGTCTCATCTGACCAGAGTACCTTCTTCCATATGTTTGGGGAGTCTCCCACATGCCTTTTGGCGAACACCAAACGTGTTTGCTTATTTTTTTCTTAAGCAATGCCTTTTTTTGGTTATCTTTGGTCTCTTTGTTGCCTCTCTGATTAATGCCCTCCTTGCCTGGTCCGTGAGTTTTGGTGGGCGGCCCTCTCTTGCCAGGTTTGTTGTGGTGCCATATTCTTTTCATTTTTTAATAATGGCTTTAATGGTGCTCCGTGGGATGTTCAAAGTTTCGGATATTTTTTTATAACCCAACCCTGACCTGTACTTCTCCACAACTTTGTCCTTGACCTGTTTGGAGAGCTTCTTGGTCTTCATGGTGCCACTTGCTTGGTGGTGCCCCATGCTTAGTGGTGTTGCAGACTCTGGGGCCTTTCAGAACAGGTGTATATATACTGAGATCATGTGACAGATCATGTGACACTTAGATTGCACACAGGTGGACTTTATTTAACTAATTATGTGACTTCTGAAGGTAATTGGTTGCACCAGATCTTAATTAGAGGCTTAATAGCAAAGGGGGTGAATACATATGCACGCACCACTTTTCCGTTATTTATTTTTTAGAATTTTTTGAAACAAGTTATTTTTTTCATTTCACTTCACCAATTTGGACTATTTTGTGTATGTCCATTACATGAAATCTAAATAAAAATCCATTTTAATTCCAGGTTGTAAGGCAACAAAATAGGAAAAATGCCAAGGGGGGTCAATACTTTCGCAAGCCACTGTAACCACTGTATATATAATTTTTTTTTTGTCTGTTACTTTATTAAATTCTATTTTGTCTTTTTAGGAACTATTGTTCATGATTACACTCTCTAAGTAAGAGGCTAATCTAAAGTACCCACTATATCATGCTGCTCACGTGACTCCACCAGTCAATCTAAATACTTTTATTGAACATAAGAACATAAGAACATAAGAAAGTTTACAAACGAGAGGAGGCCATTTGGCCCATCTTGCTCGTTTGGTTGTTAGTAGCTTATTGATCCCAGAATCTCATCAAGCAGCTTCTTGAAGGATCCCAGAGTGTCAGCTTCAACAACATTACTGGGGAGTTGATTCCAGACCCTCACAATTCTCTGTGTAAAAAAGTGCCTCCTATTTTCTGTTCTGAATGCCCCTTTGTCTAATCTCCATTTGTGACCCCTGGTCCTTGTTTCTTTTTTCAGGCTGAAAAAGTTCCTTGGGTTGACACTGTCAATACCTTTCAGATTTGAATGCTTGAATTAGGTCGCCACGTAGTCTTCTTTGTTCAAGACTGAACAGATTAAATTCTTTTAGCCTGTCTGCATATGACATGCCTTTTAAGCCTGGAATAATTCTGGTCGCTCTTCTTTGCACTCTTTCTAGAGCAGCAATATCTTTTTTATAGCGAGGTGACCAGAACTGAACACAATATTCAAGATGAGGTCTTACTAGTGCATTGTACAGTTTTAACATTACTTCCCTTGATTTAAATTCAACACTTTTCACAATGTATCCGAGCATCTTGTTAGCCTTTTTTATAGCTTCCCCACATTGTCTAGATGAAGACATTTCTGAGTCAACAAAAACTCCTAGGTCTTTTTCATAGATTCCTTCTCCAATTTCAGTATCTCCCATATGATATTTATAATGTACATTTTTATTTCCTGCGTGCAGTACCTTACACTTTTCTCTATTAAATGTCATTTGCCATGTGTCTGCCCAGTTCTGAATCTTGTCTAGATCATTTTGAATGACCTTTGCTGCTACAACAGTGTTTGCCACTCCTCCTACCTTTGTGTCGTCTGCAAATTTAACAAGTTTGCTTACTATACCAGAATCTAAATCATTAATGTAGATTAGGAATAGCAGAGGACCTAATACTGATCCCTGTGGTACACCACTGGTTACCACACTCCATTCTGAGGTTTTTCCTCTAATCAGTACTTTCTGTTTTCTACATGTTAACCACTCCCTAATCCATGTACATGTGTTTCCTTGAATTCCAACTGCGTTCAGTTTGAGAATTAATCTTTTGTGCGGGACTTTGTCAAAAGCTTTCTGGAAATCTAAATAAACCAAGTCATATGCTTTGCAATTATCCATTATCGATGTTGCATCCTCAAAAAAATCAAGCAAGTTAGTTAGACACGATCTCCCTTTCCTAAAACCATGTTGACTGTCTCCCAGGACCCTGTTACCATATAGGTAATTTTCCATTTTGGATCTTATTATAGTTTCCATAAGTTTGCATATAATAGAAGTCAGGCTTACTGGTCTGTAGTTACCTGGTTCAGTTTTGTTTCCCTTTTTGTGGATCGGTATTACGTTTGCAATTTTCCAGTCTGTTGGTACCACCCCTGTGTCAAGAGACTGCTGCATGATCTTGGTTAGCGGTTTGTAAATTACTTCTTTCATTTCTTTGAGTACTACTGGGAGGATCTCATCCAGCCCAGGGGATTTGTTTATTTTAAGAGCTCCTAGTCCCTTTAACACTTCTGCCTCAGTTATGCTAAAGTTATTTAAAACTGGATAGGAACTGGATGACATGTGGGGCATGCTGTCAGTATCTTTCTTTGTAAAAACTTGTGAAAAGTAATCATTTAATATATTGATTTGAGAGAAAAAAAATTCAAATTACGTACTGAAAAGTGATTGTTATTTTTGATTGTTTACTGAAATTCGCAGATAAAATGTTATTAGGCCTATATTAATCCTTAATTTAGAGGAGCATCATCAATGTCATCATGACCTTGCAGCATTACAGTATATCATTCAGAAAGAAATGTAACAAGCAGTTCTTTTTCTTTTAACCTTTGTTACATATGACTTGTGTGATTCAAAACGGTTATGTTTTTGAAAATCAGGACATTTAATCTACATATTGCATGTGTTGTAATGAATTGTACCATCACAGAGCAGGATAGTGATAACGCTATGTATGTAATTAAATGGTATTTTATTTTTGTTTGTGTGTGGTTTTTGTTTTTAATAGGAAAGATATTCCTACATCTGCCCAGATATCGTTAAAGAGTTTTCAAAATATGACGCAGATCCTGATAAATGGATCAAGAAATACAAAGGTATTAATGCTATCAACAAAAAGGAATTTCTTATAGATGTTGGCTATGAGAGGTTCCTTGGGCCTGAGATCTTCTTTCATCCAGAGGTAAGGTTACTTTTTTTGTGCGTCATTAAAGTTTTTTTGCAAAAGAGCACCATCTGGTGGCTACAATATTATTTATATTGTAATACATTGAATATATTTCCTGATAATAGTAAAGTGCTCCAGATATGCTTCCTGCAGTATGATACTAAAGTTTAGCCAAAATAAGACCCTGTATTGTTTGTTCTTATAAAGTGTCTCTAAAGGTTTACCTTTACTGTACATATGTTCTGTCCTACACTTTCTGTATTGAAAACATGAAAGCAGCAAGTCTGATAATTTCATATAATAACGTAGTTAAGATATCAATAATTCTGTTTATATATGTGTTTTCTACTGTTATCACAATCGTATATCTCTTGTAGTTTGCCAACCCTGATTTTGTGCAGCCCATTTCAGACGTAGTGGATGAAGTAATACAGTATTGCCCCATAGATGTCAGGCGGCCATTGTACAAGGTAAAACCATTTTACTACATATCAACTTCCTTAAACCAAAAACTCAAGAAGAGAACGGAATAAATATAAAACTGCATAGTCTGGCCAGCGATGACAAACATTACCAATATGTATAAACTGTACAATATAGTGAACTGACTATAGTGTGTTTTAAATCTCAGAGCTTTGTATGGTCTCGTATTTTCCTGCATGAGACGCACACATTTATGTGAGTGCTTTTTTTTTTGCTATTGCGTTGGTGTTAAAAATGTACCAAGTGCTTCTTTCACATACTTAGTGCTGCACTTCCCAGTCCCAGGATTTCAGAGACATTGGTTTGGACCATACTGACTGAAATTAGGTTTTGCAGAAACACAACGTGCTCTAACGTGCTGTTTATTCTCTGTGATATTTATTGGCCATCCCGGGACAGCAGATCATCCCTAACATTGCTTTTCATGGCCCGATGCTGTACCCAGAGCGCTCAGGGCTGGAGTGACAAGTACCACTTTGTAATTCTGGGGTTCTGGTCCTTCATTGTTTGGAGCCATTTTAGTGGTGCATATTCGATTTATCAGAACAAATCCCAGGGGATGGAGGAACTCAACTGGATATTTTATGGCTAATCACTCTCTGTCAAGGAGAATGTTGTCTTGGCAAATGGGTTTCCTACTCAGAAAGAGAACACGGTGCTCAGCCTCGCCTGTCTCCTGACACAGAGCAGTTTGCCGGCAGCCAAGCTGCTCTGAGGGGCCGCAGGATTGCTGCAACTTATTGAAGCAATTTCCCCAATCCTGAAATAACTACATTGTAACAGGATGGCTGAGTGATGACGTCCCAGACCAGAAAGCTGACAGAGACACAGGTACTTGTGGGGTTGAACGCACCGGTGTACAACAAAAAATAAACAAAACACTTTCACCAAAAAGAGAAAAAAAAAAAAAAAAAAAAAAAAGGTTTAATCAAAATAGTCTCAAACACAAACAGAACTACTGACACCAAACAAATACTGTGCTGGCCTTCCCAGCATGAGTAGCAATTGCTTTATTTTTTCTCCTGTCTCTCTCACGTACCCCCTCCTCCAAACACACAAACAGACAGGTTTATATACACGTGGCCATCTCTGACTCAACACCCAGTTAATCAATTCAGAGACGCCACATTCTGCACAGTCATTTTGGTGGTTTTTGGTTTTAAGGGTTTTAAGGGATTGTGGCAGGCTGGTGAGTGGATAGAGGCCCAGAGACAGACTGCAGTTCAAAAAAATAACTATTTTATTATAAATAAACAAAAATAAAGTGCACAAGGGCAAAATAACAGATACTCAAACACAAATAAAGCAAAAACAAAACTCACAAAAATAAAGTTTCCAGGCTGGGCAATGCCTTCACTGGATTTAGAAAATTCAAAAAACCACAAAACAAACACCAACCTGCTTCCTCAGCTCCCTCTCCCAAATGAGAAGCAGAGGCCTCCTTTTATATCAGGTGGCTGGGCGCTGATTGATCGTTAATCAACCTAATCAACTAATCAACCCCAGCCACCTGAACATAATAAACCCAGGCAGGTAGGGGAAGTTAACCCCATCCCTGCCAATTTAAAGGGCAGAGCTTTGCTCTGCCACACACCTCCCCCCATGTACAACGTACACCGGCCGCAATCGGCCAACTCCCCCCTTCCCCCCACCCTCCCCACCCCCCTCCCCCCAAGAGTCCAATTATGTCCCTTGGGTGGGCTGTTATGGTGGGTGGTGGTGGGCGGGGTTGATGTCGGAGCCCCCAAGCCTTCTTTGGTTGAGGGGGCCCCGAATCTCCAAGGTAGCACGGCGACGGCGGCCCGGGTCCCTCTGGTGGCGGAGGCGGCGACGGCGGCCCGGCTCCCTCTGGTGGCGGAGGCGGCGACGGCGGCCCGGCTCCCTCTGGTGGCGGAGGCGGCGACGGCGGCCCGGCTCCCTCTGGTGGCGGAGGCGGCGACGGCGGCCCGGCTCCCTCTGGTGGCGGAGGCGGCGACGGCGGCCCGGCTCCCTCTGGTGGCGGAGGCGGCGACGGCGGCCCGGCTCCCTCTGGTGGCGGAGGCGGCGACGGCGGCCCGGCTCCCTCTGGTGGCGGAGGCGGCGACGGCGGCCCGGCTCCCTCTGGTGGCGGAGGCGGCCCCTCCCTCTCGGGCTCTGAGAGCGGCGGCGGCTCCTCCCTCTCGGGCTCTGAGAGCGGCGACGGTGGCTCCTCCCTCTCGGGCTCTGAGAGCGGCGACGGTGGCTCCTCCCTCTCGGGCTCTGAGAGCGGCGACGGCGGCTCCTCCCTCTCGGGCTCTGGGAGCGGCGGCGGCTCCTCCCTCTCGGGCTCTGAGAGCGGCGGCGGCTCCTCCCTCTCGGGCTCTGAGAGCGGCGGCGGCTCCTCACCCCTCTCTGGCTCTGGGGACGACGGCAGATCCTCCTCCCTCTCTGGCTCTGGGAGCGACGGCGGCTCCTCACCCCTCTCTGGCTCTGGGAGCGACGGCGGCTCCTCACTCCTCTCTGGCTCTGGGAGTGACGGAGGCTCCTCCTCCCTCTCTGGCTCTGGGAGCGACAGCAGATCCTCCTCCCTCTCTGGCTCTGGGAGCGACGGCAGATCCTCCTCCCTCTCTGGCTCTGGGAGCGACAGCAGATCCTCCTCCCTCTCTGGCTCTGGGAGCGACGGCAGCTCCTCACTCCTCTCTGGCTCTGGGAGTGACGGAGGCTCCTCCTCCCTCTCTGGCTCTGGGAGCGACAGCAGATCCTCCTCCCTCTCTGGCTCTGGGAGCGACAGCAGATCCTCACCCCTCTCTGGCTCTGGGAGCGACGGCAGCTCCTCACCCCTCTCTGGCTCTGGGAGCGACGGCAGCTCCTCCTCCCTCTCTGGCTCTGGGAGCGACGGCAGCTCCTCACCCCTCTCTGGCTCTGGGAGCGACGGCAGATCCTCCTCCCTCTCTGGCTCTGGGAGCGACGGCAGATCCTCCTCCCTCTCTGGCTCTGGGAGCGACGGCAGCTCCTCACCCCTCTCTGGCTCTGGGAGCGACGGCAGATCCTCCTCCCTCTCTGGCTCTGGGAGCGACAGCAGATCCTCCTCCCTCTCTGGCTCTGGGAGCGACGGCAGCTCCTCACTCCTCTCTGGCTCTGGGAGCGACGGCAGCTCCTCCTCCCTCTCTGGCTCTGGGAGCGACAGCAGATCCTCCTCCCTCTCTGGCTCTGGGAGCGACAGCAGATCCTCCTCCCTCTCTGGCTCTGGGAGCGACAGCAGATCCTCACCCCTCTCTGGCTCTGGGAGCGACGGCAGCTCCTCACCCCTCTCTGGCTCTGGGAGCGACGGCAGCTCCTCACCCCTCTCTGGCTCTGGGGGCGACGGCGGCTCACCTCTCTTTATTGGAGTGACCGGTGGATCTCCCATGTCTACCGCCAGGTAATTAACCACCATGAGGGCAACCTCTGGGAAGGAGGCCGGGTGGTGCTGTTCCTCCCACTGTTCCCACCTCTCCCCATCTCGACGCCACAGCGTGTTGATAACTATGGGGAGATCGTGGATGAGGTCTGCCTCAGGGTGCATCAACCAGTCCCAGATCTCCTGGGACGGTGGTGAAGGTGGTGGTGCTGGAGGTAGTGGGGTGGCCCCTGATGCCCGGGGTGAACACGGCACCTCTTCCTGGGCCTGGTTGTAGGGGCATCCTGCCCAGTTGTGGCCGTCCTCCTCACACCGGCCACACCAGTTTGCCGGTGGCACGTCTGGGCAGGACCGCCAACGATGGTCCTCCTTCCCACACCAGGAACACCAGGGGAAGAGGCTGGCCGGGTCCTCCAGCGGTGGCTGCAGCAGCTTACATTTCTTCAGCTGCTGCTTGTCCTGCCTTTTCCACTGTCTGCTCTTCTTTCCCATTTTTTTTTAAAAAAAAAAAAAAATAAATAAATAAATACTGCTCTGAGCCTCTAGGTGGCGCTATCCCACTTCTGACACCAAATGTGGCAGGCTGGCGAGTGGATAGAGGCCCAGAGACAGACTGCAGTTCAAAAAAATAACTATTTTATTATAAATAAACAAAAATAAAGTGCACAAGGGCAAAATAACAGATACTCAAACACAAATAAAGCAAAAACAAAACTCACAAAAATAAAGTTTCCAGGCTGGGCAATGCCTTCACTGGATTTAGAAAATTCAAAAACCACAAAACAAACACCAACCTGCTTCCTCAGCTCCCTCTCCCAAATGAGAAGCAGAGGCCTCCTTTTATATCAGGTGGCTGGGCGCTGATTGATCGTTAATCAACCTAATCAACTAATCAACCCCAGCCACCTGAACATAATAAACCCAGGCAGGTAGGGGAAGTTAACCCCATCCCTGCCAATTTAAAGGGCAGAGCTTTGCTCTGCCACAGAGATATATTACATTATACCTAAAAGCCCCGGGAGCAGTCACATTGACGGCCACACAGAAAACAACTGTATTATGATTATACAGAACGGTATTTTACTTTATTATTTTTATTTACCAGTCCGTAATGTGCTGTAATTAGATTTGTCTTTACTCTCTGCCTGAGTGAATGACTGACAGTCTATTGTTTTTCAATCAGCCTTTTCAAAGGCTGGCACCTGCTTGCCAGCTGTGCTGTTTTGGTCATTCAGTTAGCATCGGGACTAGTGAAAATAAATACCAGGGACCGTGGAGTTTTACAACGCAAGAAAATATCGCGTTGATGTTTTGGATCAGGTGGCATGGAAGTGTTCTGTGAAAGCTGGCTCCCAACGGTGGCTGTTCAGGTGTTTTACAATGTATTGGACCTAGCAGCCATCAACTCCTGGGTACTTTAAAAAAGAATGCACGGAGAAGAATTTACAGAGGAGAGAATATAATTTACAGTTAGCACAGGAACTTCACAAGAAGCATTTGGAACAGAGGGAGACTACCAAGCGTGTACCCACAGTTGAAGCTGGCAACCCCGCTGAGAGCCGCAGAAGACACCAATGCCAGGTTGGTAAGTGTAATAAAAATAAAGTTTTGGGCAGTTGTTCCCTGTGGAGAAGCGCATTATCTGTATTAATTGTGAACAGCCTTAACTCAAGGTAAAGGAACAAATTAGACTTTTTTTTATAACTATAACTTGTGCTGTGCGCTTTTGTAGAACGTTTTCTTCTAAGTTTATTTATCTACGTTGTTCAGTTGATTTTGCGCATCTGATAATAAACTGATTGCTGTTGAAAAATTAATAATGCATTGCTATCGTTTCAGTTTTATAAATGTTGTAAACACTGATGTCTGTTCAGATGTTTATTACATTTTCTTGTTTTGATTGGTAAAATAAATGTTCATGTTTGTGTGTGTGTGTGTGTGTATATATATATGCATGCATGCATGGATGCTTCGGTTGTTCAGATGTTTGTAACATACTCAATAAAAAAAACAAAAAAACTAATGAAATCCAACTGCTTCTCCTTTCGTTATACTATTTCCAGTGTATTGAATACAACCATCAGAAAGACGGCTGCGGGGCTTCTAGGTATCAGTATATGTCCAGTCCTTCTAGTGGTAATACATGTGACCATCTCTGAATCAACACCTCAATTATTCAATTCAGAGACCCCACATTCTGCACAGGGTTTAATACACGTGACCATCTCCGTATCAACACCTCAGTTATTCAATTCAGAGACCCCACATTCTGCACAGGGTTTAATACACGTGACCATCTCCGTATCAACACCTCAGTTATTCAATTCAGAGACCCCACATTCTGCACAGGGTTTAATACACTTGACCATCTCCATATCAACACATCAATTATTCAATTCAGAGACCCCACATTCTGCACAGGGTTTAATACACATGACCGTCTCCATATCAACACTTCAATTATTCAATTCAGAGACCCCACATTCTGCACAGGGTTTAATACACGTGACCATCTCCGAATCAACACCCAATCAATTCAGAGATACCACATTCTGCACAGGGTGGGTGGAGGGCTTAGTTTGGCCAGGGTGTCGTCAGCTCACCACGCACCAGCGACCCCTTTGGTCTGGCTGGAACTGTGAGGTGGCTGCATGGTGGGCCTGCAATGTGTAAAAGAAGCGGTCGGCTGACGGCACACGCTTCGGAGGTCAGTGTATGTTCATCTTCGCCGCTTCTGAGTCAGCGCGGGGGATGGTAGCGGTGAGCTGAGCCTAAAAATAATTGGCTATTTCAAATTGGGGAGAAAATGATAAAAAACTATTTCCGACTACTAAATTTAAAGTAAGTAAGTAAGTAAGTAAGTAAGTAAGTAAGTAAGTAAATAAATAAATAAATAGTCCTGGTGACCCCTCAGCAACTTCTCCATTGGCCTCTGAAAAGTACCTGGGGCTCTGTGCAAGCCGAAAGGCAACACAGTGAATTGATGTAACCCTTGAGGTGCTGCAAATACATGGGCCCCCCTGTTACACTCATCGACCGTTTAACACCACGAGCAGTGAGGGGAATATCGCTATGAACAGATGTGATGTCACTGACGCATTGGTATGTGATCAAGTGTGGCAGAAGCAAATCCATGTATTGTCAGACCCGTGTGCACAAACTTTATCATCCAGGTGTAGTACCATTTTAAATCTGTGAAACTGGACTGTTTCTTCATTTGACACATGAGATTTTCAATATATGTGTTTAAATCCCTGTTTTTTTTTATCCATTTCCTATTTTTTCAATTGGAGCATGATCAACAAGATTTAACATTCTAAATATTTCTAGTTTTTAAACTCTTTTAAAATGTAAATTCAGATAAAGACACTGTATCAAAGCTTCAGTAATTATGTATATATTTTATTTTCTATAAAGTAAATGAATAAATATTTAAATAGGTATGTGGCAGGATGGTTCGAGTGGTGATGTACCCAGACCAGGAAGCTGATACAGACACACAGACACGGGTACTGTGAGCTGAAAGCTCTGGTGCCTGTATTTATTGAAACAACAAAAATAAACAAAACACTTTCACAAAAACACGGCTCACCGAGCCAAAACAAAAGGTTTGACAGACAAAATCTCGAACACAGAAGATGTACTGTGCTGGTCCCTCCAGCGTGAGTAGTAATTATAATTCTTTCTTTTACTTGAGTTTCTTTTCCTTACTTTAATCTTTCTCCTCCACTCTCATTCCTCTTTCCTGAACACTAGCACAGTGCTGGTCTTTCCAGCACTCATAGCAATTGTTTACTTTCTGTTTACTTTCGTTTTACTTCTCTCCGCTCTCTCGTTCTCCACTCTCTAACACATGGTCTTTCCTTAAACACTTCAGATTCATGATACCATCCACACTTTGATTGCACTGCATCCAAGCTAGGTGGCACTGTATGACTTAAAAAGACCTGATGTGGAAAACATTATGTTGCATAGACATGTACAAATAAGTAAATCCGAGAAAAATATGAACTAGATTTTAAATATAATGGAAATATACACCAAGCAAATTGAAGGGACAAGACAGGATGACTTGTTTACACTGGACTGCACTAATTTAGGACTAATAAGGAGATTGGTCCACATTGCTTTGGCAGTTCAAGGAACATTTCAAAAGGTTGTTTTTCAGAATGTGCATACATGCCTTCGTAGCAATGCATCTGTATGAGGGGTATATATTTACATTTATTATCTGAGAGACATTTGAGTATTTGTGCCCTAGCCACCAGATAAGAAATGAAATCTTGAAACGAAGTGAACAACTCGGAGGAAGATTGACGACAGACTCTGTAAATAAGCTTGACCTCTTACATTTTAAGCATGTTTCATTGCATTGTGCAAAGCACCCATTTGTATCTGTTTTATGTTCAAGTCTGTTTGGGTGGCAGGCTAGATCTGACCTGAATTGCAATGTCTAAATTATATGTATAAAATCAAATTCTGCTCTGATCAGCATTGCTCGACATCCTAAACCAAGATTGCCCACACATTATATTTACTACAGGGGGGAGGATTTGCCTTGGTTTTCACGAAGGGGAAAATCTAGGTTGCCATGTTAATGGAGTGCTGTAGCTGTTCCACTGATGAGGGTGGAAGAATAACCAAAGAGTGGTTTGTTAATACTGCCATACTAAAGAGTGGAATGAGCACAGCACGTGTATGGAAAATAAACTGTTTAAAGCTTAATTACACTTAATGGAATTATTTCAAACTGCATCTGCAACGCAGCGTAATTTGAAATGGTGCAATTCTTTCATTGAATATAAAGTTACTGATTCTGCAGCGCGGAATACTAAAAGTGTTTTTATAAAGTGCCTTGAAAGGGAAGGTGATGGATTTTATGTTTCCCCGTTTTTCTCCTGGCCTGCATAAAACTATTGCAAAGCATTGCCCCTTAGCATAGGCCCTATTGCATTGCTGTAGGCACACTTAAGGTGATTTGGTGAGGGCAGGCAATTAATAGATTGTATGGATTTTTCTTCCCAACCTCATTAACAACACTTTGACCCCTGTTATGAGAGATGGCCTACTGTAAGTGTTGCTGCAGACTCCCCAGTAGCCAGTATGTGTCAATATGTGGTACTGATTATCAACCAGTTTATCAGTCGTAAAGGGTATTTTAATGTCATTTCCCAGTTTGTCCGTTCTCCAGGGGACTAACTGCTGACCTTGCTGAGCAGAGCTACTCCCCTTGGCGTGAGTGATCATGAGCCACCCTCACCCTGGTTGGACAGGATATCAGTATCCACCTTTTCTTTGAAGTAGGGTTGAACCTCATGACGTATTTCTTATCCCGGAATGTCCTATTGATTTATTTGACTGGGTCAATTCTCCAGTGGATGTTCACACATATTACAACAAATAGTAATTTCACACAATTGAAAGATATGAGGGAAATCATTGTTTTTGGTAGACTGGAAGCTAAAACAACTTGTTATCCATGAAAGACAGAACAGCATCAAAAGATGCTTCCCTCTAACCCTATCACCACACCTGATGAGTGTACCCAGCAGGTGCAGTGTATTTGCACAGGTTTCACTGTTGATGGCACCCTACACAGTTTCATGTAATTGGGCTCTATATTTGTGAAATACATGTTGGTATCCCTCCTGTTCCCTTCATGCAATTAAAGTGGCAAAAGATAAATGTTTAAATGTAGCAGACAGGTGGGGTTCTGTCTGAATTTGATGACTTTAAATTGTGCTAGCTCAGGGCTATAGAACATATAGGTTGTTAGTTGAAAAGCGAACTGGGATTTCTGAGCTGCAAGGGGTGCATTGACAGGTGGGTTTTGTTCTCGCCATTTGGGAGCCACAATTGAGAAAGTGATTGAGCTATCACTTTGAAATCCATGCATGTCCCCTGGTTTGATTCTCTGAAACATGGAACTCAGAACCGTATCTTATAGGTTCTCAGAAAACAGAATCTAAAGTGTGTCATTTCAAAAGCATTCACAATGCACAGTGTGTGATGCAGTGACCTCTCTCTGGGAGTTATATATATATAGTATATTCATGTTACATTTAAAATGACTAACTGTAAACTGCATGGATTTTTCCTTTTTCTCTTTATTGTATATTATAGAATATCGTCCTTTCAGGAGGATCCACAATGTTCAGGGACTTTGGACGACGTTTACAGAGGGATCTGAAGAGAGTAGTAGATGCAAGGTTAAAACTTAGTGCAGAGTTAAGCGGTGGCAGGATAAAGGTATGTACGTAAAATAAATGCAGTCCTGGTATTAAAATGATGTGGGGTGTGACTACAGATTAATTACCTGTATCACTGGAGCTTTACTGTTGGGCTGCTGGTATATACAGGGCTATTCATAGTGCAACACACCAAAGGATGTTTACAGGAAGACAGGGACACATAAAACATGTTTTTAATGAAGTCTGCTGTGCAAAGAAACAAAGCACATACAGAGGACATGTGTTAAATATTTTCAAGTATAAAACTCTTCTTTTTTTTTTTTTGTTCAGCCCAAACCAATTGAAGTTCAAGTGATAACACATCACATGCAGCGCTATGCAGTTTGGTTTGGAGGATCCATGCTGGCTTCAACAGTAAGTACAAATCTCATGCATAATTCCTCCAAGAGTTGTAATCTAATACAGTGTATACATTATATATAGGGCTTCTGTATTTTTTACCTATTTTTGAATTATGTAAATCTTTTTTTTTTTCGGGGCCTTCACTTTTTGCTGTATGAAAGTACTGTTTTCTGTTACTTTCCAAAATTCATAGGTGTTTTTTTCTGTCACAATATGTGCTGTATAGTAACTTGACAGTATTTCACACTTCAATTGTACCTTTGTTCCTTTGATGTAGTTATTCGTATACAGTATCCAGTGGAAGTATGAGACTATGGTTAATAAAGACGGTTAGGGTTCAAATCCCTGGCTCAATGGGTTAATAATACTAATAATAATAATAATATTAATAATAATAATAATAATAATAATAATAATACAGATGTACCCGCTTTATATCAGGATTGCCGTGCAGGCATAATTCGTGATATAAAGTTGGTCATGATATAAACTGGATTTCACGTTTGCACATTTATGAGGGCGAGAAAAAAAAGAAAGAAAACTAACATTGAATTAAAGAAGAGTATTTGTATAATGTACATTTAGTCATTTATACAAGTGCATCTAGTTTACTACAGGACAAATACGTTTTGTATCATTAAATGAAACTAAGCAGTTTGTGTCATTGTCTAAAGGCGTGAATTGTCGGCTGATGAGAACTGTCAGTTAGGTGCTGCACTTAGGGTTCTTTTTGTGTGCAATTGTGAGACTGACTTTGTTAAAGAAGAAATGTTTGGCAATGTTGGTGTTTTGTAACTGAACTGTATCCTGTTAAGACCGCTCACGCAGCATTTGACAGGCTGCACAAAATGTCAGTTTATCAGCCGAGATGATTATTGGTTGTTAGTTGCGTTGAAAATGAATTATATCCTGTGGTTACCATGTAAAGCCCGGCCACCCAGTATTTGACAGGCTTGACAAAACGTGACAATAAGCGAGTTTGTGAGATGATAGTAAGAGAGGTCATTTCTCAAAGAACCTATGGTACATGGAGAGTGGTTTTTGAAAAACTGTGATAATAATGTGGTATTAAGCAAGGTGATATAAAACGAGTTCATCTATATATAAAAGTTTTTAGTTTTTTTTTAAATTTGCATTTCTTTTCTTTTGCAGCCTGAGTTTTTCCAAGTGTGCCACACTAAGAAGGATTATGAAGAATACGGTCCCAGTATCTGTCGCCACAACGCTGTTTTTGGAGTCATGTCATAATGTTTGCCTTTCAGCATTTAAACACCATAGGATAAATAGCACAGACAGAGAGATATTTACTGCTGCAGGAGCTTGGCATGCTGGTGTAGGAGCTGGGTAAGCTCCTACTGCAGTCAGAGCCTTTTCAAGTGAAACCATTATGTGCTGACTGTTTTCCAGGAGCTCTTTAACGTCCTTTGTAACCAACAGAGCATATTTTGTGAAAAGGTTCATTCACTATTCAAATATTTGAGCTTTGAATGAGGAAGAAATAAAATAAAGGTGTCTGCAAAAAAACAATCAAATGAAATAAAGCAGGGAGTGCTTTAATATTGTATATACAGTATATACAGAGAGTATAATCCTTAACATGCACACAGATTTGTGTTTATATTTCATAGCATTTTATATTGCAGAACGACTGACAGAATGATCAGAATTGGAAAGCTGCTTCAGTGGTGCGGTGGTGTTTTGAAACCAAAAAAGTGTCTAGTTTAAGTCCTGAAGCATGTGAATATTTAATAGGTTTTAACTTATCTTTCAAGTGATTTAGTTTACTCCATGCGTTGCAGACTGTTATTATAAAATGCTATTTTTCAGAAACGTGTGTGTGTGTGTGTGTGTGTGTGTGTGTGTGTGTATATATATATATATATATATATATATATATATATATATATATATATATATAATCTAATGTTCTCTCCTTTCATTTGTAAAATAGTAACGACACATTAAACAAACCTAAAAAGCATGTCTATAACAGTAGAGTAAGTTAGTACTTGGAGGTTCGTGCTGACTGGAGGTTGTAACAGCTATTGTGGACTGTTGTTAATAAAGGCCCTTCATATTTTCTATAGTGGATTTCTTTCTTTTTTTGTCAAAGATAGCTACCTTTCTATCCTTATGACTTTCTACTGTCAGAGACCTGTAAAAAGTGTTTGACCACCCCCTTGTGGAATACCATGCCAGGTGCTTATTTGCATTTAATCCCATGGAGAGACTTGTCTAAATTCACGGTATGATAGCAGCACAATTTTAGTAGGTAGAGCAATATGCAACAGTCCAGATCTAACCAGTCATCCAAAAACAACCGTGTGGAAGAACAGAAGGGAGAACCTGTGCTGCTGCCAGAGCTAACCAGATATCTGGTGTCACAAAACGTGTGCTATCCCTCTTGCAGCTTGTTCAGAATACCGCTGCTAGAATTCTGAATAAAACCAGGAAAAGTGAACATATTACCCCTGTTTTGGCCTCTTTACACCGGCTCCCTATGCAGTATAGAATTGATTTTAAGATTTTGAATTTATCAAAAAAAATGGTTTATTTGCAAGGGTTACTGGCCCCGTATCTTCCAAACCGCACTCTAAGATCACAGGATGCGGGGCGGCTGGTTATTCCAAGAGTCAACAAGAGCAACACGGGAGGAGGGAAGGCTTTTTCTTGTAGAGCTCCTAAATTATGGGATGCTCTGCCTTTGTTGGTCAGGGAAGCTGGGACCGTTATAGTTTTCAAATCAAGACTAAAAACGCACTTTTATAAAATGGCTTTCTTATCTTAGCGGGTTTTAATGTAATTTAAAAAATGCTGCTTTTGTATTGTGTGTATACTGTTATTTAAGCCTGTTATGTAAATGGTCTGACTGGCAGTTGTATGTGTGACATGTTATACAATTTTATTGTGGTTTGTTCTATTTTTCTACTATGTACAGTACATTGCTTTGCGATTCTTTTCTATAAAAAATGCTATATAAATTCAATAAGTAAATAAATAAATAGGGGCGAGACGCAACCCAGTAAGCTAAACCTACTGCCTACCCAATACTATATAGACCAAGCCCACCTTTCACTAAATGTTCTGCAAGACTTTCTCCCTGCCTCCTCTGCAGCTGTATCTCCCTTCTGGGGGTCGGTGGTCCTCCATCACCCAGCCTTGATCAGAAGGTGAGATCCTGGGGCAAACAGATGAATCATCCCACACTGCATTTCATACTACATGTAGCAATGCTGTGCCTCGATTGTTGAATGCTTTCTCAGAACACCTGATGCAGCTCTTGACCAATCAATTTTGACAAGCACAAAAATTAAATTTTATTTATCTGACATTATTTTTCAATTGGACTGTCAACTCATATAATAAAGACAGACAACTTAGAAAAGCAGATAAAATATATTTTACATTTCTATTGTAACAATTGCCATTCGTTTAACTATTCCATCCCTTCTGACTGCTAAATTAATAAGACCTCTATTAAAAGGGCTTATCAGGTGTTCTTGTGATTTAAATAATTCCATTTAGCTTACCAGTTAGTTTTCCTTTTCTCTTCTGGATTAGTTTCAAGACAGCAGGCTTGCTTTAACCGGTTCAACAAAATAGTTCAGTATTGGATACCAAGACTGGGTAGGAGATGGGTAATGATGGGTCCTGTCACTCTATGTCTTTATATACCTTGTAATAGAGAAACCAGATCTGACAGCACAGTGGAAGAATGGACACCCTTACCAAATGATCTTCAATGGTAAGGCCACTGTTCTCTACAAAGGGCCACTCTTAGACAAAGTAGCTGCAACTATATGAGCCATTGCTAAAATGGTACCACAGGAGTGGAAATATTTTTTTATCTTTTAGAATCGCAAACGAATGACCAATAGCAGCCAATCCAGGGAGCCGTAGCCACTAAATACCAAACTCCCATCAACTCCAGTTAACAATACAGAGGAAAGATTTGTTTATATTGTATGAGATTTTGAAAGAAAGGTACTTTTTTTTTTAACTACACATACAAATTCCCTGTAAGGTGCTTTAAATAGTATATGTTCTAGATCATGATCTGATCTTTATTAGATCTTTTTATTGACATGTATTTTGAATCTGTCAATATTAGTTTCTTAAAATATATTTTGTAATAAATGTAGACAACCACGGAACTAAAAATTTTCTGTTTTTGTCTGATTGCACACGTGGCAAGCTATGCTGGCAACATTAATTCAGCATATTTAACTGTTCTTTATCAGATGCTTTTCTGCAAGAAAAAAAAGAATGATATGCTCTTAAGGAGATTCCAGTTCTGCTTGAGCAGAGGTAATCCCTTTTAAACAAGCTATTTTAATGCACATGATCACATGATCAGTCCACCAGCAAATTAATGTGTGGAGCAACTGGGCACATGTTGTACTACTTTCCCTAGGCATGTACATCATACACTCTCGCCTACACACAGCAACCACTGGGAGATCTAGCACTGAGCATCTTCAAGCTTGCTTACAGCCAACCAATGCGATGCAACCAGAAGATGAAATATGCATTACAGTTAGGGGTGCAATGATTCCCTTTAATTTCTAAAACATTAAACGTAACGGTGGTCAGCATTTATTGTTCAATATTATGAGTAATTCTATCAGTAGAGACATCTGATTCTGGAGCAGTAAAGCACATCATTATGGAACATTTTCAAGTTACTAGACTTTGCCAAATCGTACATGTTTACTGTAGACTTCCAATAGCTTAGTAAACCGTGTCAATGGCAAAGGTGCCCAGCATGATTGGTTAGGCAAGCCTTCTTGTAGCAATTTTAGCCTGGTCTGGTGCATATGAAGTAGCTTCAGGGATTAAACTGTGATCCAGTTCAATAAACAGAAGACTCCTTCGTTTCAGCCCGGGTGTGTTTTGGTTTGCATCGATGAGATATTGGAATCAATAACAATATGTTTATTTGTGTGGCACAGTTTTAGAAAATGTTGCTTGTTACACAGTATGTACTTCAGTGTCCTCCTTGGTTAGAAGCAGACTGTTCCACACACAGGCAGCAGGGGTTGCTTGTTCCCGTGTTTTTTAAAACCCTTCAAATTTGTCTCAACAGTAAAATTCCTGTGCAGTACTGTAAGCTTGCCAGGCACATGCCTGCTGTATCAATTCTACAGATGTTGTTAGTTCTTCATCCAAGTGCTTCGGTAACTGAGAAATCTAATTTCCCTATTAATGGAAATCTGTCAAATAACTAATTTATAAAACAGTTAGATTTGTCTATTGGAAGATTAACAAAAGAAAAAAACCTTCTCCATCTTCTTTTCTTCTCCTAATGAAGTTCTAAGGATAACCCCTCGGGATCCTGATCAGCTCTCGGTAAACTAAATGCAAGAAGCATCCCCTGTACATTAATCATGGTTAGATTGGAGATAAGATGACAAAGATAGATCTCAGATATGAGCTCTAAAGAGATAGTGAAGATGCACACAAGAGAAGACTGTATCATCACCATGTTCCCAATTACAAATAATATTAATAATAATAATAATAATAATAATAATAATAATAATAATAATAATAATAATAATAATATAATAATGCAGTAATACTTTATTGAGGCTGAGACACTGTATGGATGGAACAAAGCTGTAAGTTTTCAATTACACTCAATTAATCAACCTAAACTGAACTCTAACTCGTACTGGAAGCCATTGTAGAGAAGCCATTTGGGAGTTATGTGGTCACTTTTCTTTCTTTCTTTTTTTTAATAAGCACCTGCGTTGCTGCATTTTATAGAAGCTGTAAATATGAAAGACATAGTCTGATAACCCAGCAAAAAGAGCATTGCGGTAATCAAGTCTAGATGAAACAAATACATGAATTAGCTTCTCAGCGTCAGGCAGTGAAAGACAAGACCTAATCTTAACGATATTTCATAGATGATAAAAAGACACCGGTGACATTATGGATATGAGCCTCAAAACACAAATCAGAATCAAATATGAATTCCAAATTTCTGGCCTCTGTTTTTAGAGAATTGACTAATTCCAGATGCTGCTGAGAACCCAAAATCAAAATTCTCTTATCTGAGTTCAACTGCAAAAAATCTGGAGACATCCAGATTTTGACATCATTCAGACACTCAATTAAATCAGTGTGCGCAAAGGTGTCCCCAGGTTTCACAGAAATATAAAGCTGTGTGTCATCAGCATAGTTGTGAAAATGTAATCTTTTCTTGTTTGCTGTTCATTGTTCCAGGTATTGTGGTGTTAGATGCACAGTACCACTGATTGTTACCACGTTTACAGTGTCATCATCGGCCCCCCCCCCCCCAAAAGTTTGGTATGATGGGATGGCAGTAGTTGCATTTTTTAAATCATGTGTATAATGCTCAGTAATATAAATGCATAGTGATGCCTTTAACTCACATTGTCTTTGCCTATACGCGCCGTGTCCGCCGTGGACAGTGGTCTGCGGCGTCTGTTGTGAATGGCCCTTCGGGTACAATTCATCTCACAGGGATTGTTATAACAATTAGATAGGTATGATACTGGCTCTTTAAAGGTATTGTGTAGAATAGCTTCTTGGCTTAGAAGCTACAATCCTTTGGATTAAATTTTATTTGCTATTTCCTCCCATTTTCTTTTTGTTATGCCAGGGCTTTAATGTTGTTCACCCATTCATTTCTTCTAGCTTTTCAAAACCTCCTCTCTTTTTATTTCATCTTCAGGTAAATTAGTTTTTTAAGCTGCTGCTCATCTTGCATTCTATAAGAAGCAACGGAATTGCTGGTGCATGCTTGAAGAGTTCAGTCCAACACACTATTTACACTGGCAGGGCCTGCCACATACCCTCAACCGGCCAACTCTCCCCTTCAAACACCAATCCCCTCCCACATTGTCCGTCTTTCCTCCTGTGGATTGTTGTGGGTGTGTGGCAAATTGCCCCACCTGTGGGCTATTTATTTGTGTTGTATGTTACGTGTAGTGTGTTAATGTTGGTACACAGGGTATAAATGGGTCTGTGTAACACAAGTGTTTGAAATGTATATTTGTATTTAGGCACGAGGATTGCACAGTACTTCCCGTGCAGTTAAAATGTAATAATGTGTGAGCACTGGGAATTACTCCGTCATTGCCGGTCCCAAGCCTGTGATGAGAAAGGAGGAGGGTTGGGCGAGGGGCTAGCGACCCCTCCCCGTAGAAAAACCCACTGCTACAGAAACGCCAACAGATACATCAACAAACATTTCGGTACTGGGAAAGGATGGATCTCCAGCTGGAGGTTTTATGACGCCGGGTAGTGAAAGCCAGTCTCTGGAAGCTGCCAGGCCGATGACCATCATCTCCATGGACCAGGACTACCATCGGAACATGGAACGTGCACACCATGTACGAAACAGGAAAGTGGCTGCCGAGATGAGGAATTACAACCTTGCCATCCTTGGAATCAACGAGTCAAGATGGACTGGTTCTGGTCAGAGGAGGCTTGCCACAGGGGAGTTGCTGTTGTTCTCGGGACATGAGGAAGAAGACGTGCCGCACACCCAGGGAGTCGCCTTGATGTTATCCAAGACAGCCCAGGGAGTGCTCATTGGGTAGGAGGCACATGGCCAACGGATCGTCACAGCCTCCTTCCATACCAAAAAGCGGAGGATCAACCTGGATGTCATCCAGTGTTACGCACCAACGAATGACAGTGAACAGGAGGACAAGGAGGACTACAACAGGCTGCTTACCATTGACAGTGTAATTGACAGTGTAATTGTTTTGTTCAATCAATTTCATATGTATTTTACTGAATAAGGAACTGATGAATAAGAATTCCAGCCTCATTTACCAACACTGATGAAACTCAGCTTCACTTTCCTTTAGGCTCTGTTCCTTTGCTATTTTGTTATTGGGACTCACCAAGCATTTTATCAACCTTATCACTGCGTGCATGCCACTGTAAATGCTGGCACACGGCATTACACAAATGTACACAAGAGTGTCAGACTGGCTTAGGGTGTGCAGTATATATTCCTTTCTCTTCATGACAAGAGGGTGTCCTTTCAAAGCGTACATTTAAAATGAAAATAATGTAATAAAAACAGACTTCTCAAAGAGGTTGGCAAAAAATAAAGCATTTGCTTAGTTCTATTCTTAATGATAAGAATTCTGAAAAGTACTTGTATTGTTAATTTATTCCTGATTTTTTATTCTAAAGTTTGTTATAGGTATTCATAAGGTAAAAAAAAGGTTTTATCAGAAACTGAATTTTGGTATTTTATCAAAATATTGAACTAACTGTGAAATAGACCAAATGCTTCTGATTAAATGCTCTTTACATTGTGTCTCTAATTACTGTGTATTTACATAGCAGTTACTTATCTATATATATATATATATATATATATATATATATATATATATATATATATATATATACATGAGAGGTAGATATCAAAATAGTAAAATTGTAATATATATATATATATATATATATATATATATATATATATATATATATATATATATATATATATATATATATATATATATATATATATATATAATATACAATCTTTTTGAATGATAAAACCCTAACCCTAACGTCATACTGACTCTGGCACTTCCACGGGTAAGGGAGGCAAAACCGGCATTGATTGTTTCTCCTCATCATGCTAAAGCACATCCTACCGGCCAGGCACCTGGTAAGCTCAGCCGGATTCTGCTGGCCTGACCATCGTGCTGACATCCTCTCTCGAGTTCCTGGGTGTAAAAGAGGAAACTGCCTTGGTCGTGGGATCCGAGGACGCCCATTGAACCTTCAGCTCTTCTGAGCTCTGTGGGGAATTGCTGTGGTGAGAGAACACAACTGGACATTCTAAATTGGGGGGAGCATTGTGGTTGAAATAACTGGGCACTCTAAATTAAATAAAAAGCTGGTTACTTTGTAAGTGTGATTTTTCCCCCTCACTTGCGCTACGCACAGCTGATCAGTTGAAAATATGTCTGCAGACTTTCTGAGGCTCATGTATTCTTCTGCACATATTTCTCTCTGTACAATATTACTTAGGCACAGAAATTAGCATTCTGCACTACAAAAACATTTTAACAGGCTATTTAAATTATTTAAATAAAAGGTTGATCTTGATTTCTGATTTATATGTAATCTTGTTCTGTTGCACACTTCAGTCTGCTGAATTAATGTTGCTCTGATTTTATTGCCTTTCCACATCTTTCGACCCTCATTGATTTTGGGTGGAATATTTCCCACTGGCACCATTTTGTCTACAGTCTATCTGCCACATTGCTTTCAGGGTTTCATCTTGGTGTATTTCAGGTCTATTGCTACAGTATTTATTTTTTATCATACCACTTGGCAGGGACGGTGGAATTTAACATCAGTGTAAATTAATCTGGTCAGTAAGTCCAGTTCTGTCTCCTTTCTGAATTCATGTCTTTTTGCATGTCTCTATCTGCACAATAAGCCCAGTTCTGTCTCCTTTTTGAATTCATGTCTATTTGCATGTCTCTATCTGCACAGTAAGCCCAGTTCTGTTTCCTTTCTGAATTCATGTCTTTTTGCATGTCTCTATCTGCACAGTAAGTCCAGTTCTGTCTCCTTTCTGAATTCATGTCTTTTTGCATGTCTCTATCTGCACAGTAAATCCAGTTCTGTTTCTTTTTTGAATTCATGTCTTTTTGCATGTCTCTATCTGCACAGTAAGCCCAGTTCTGTTTCCTTTCTGAATTCATGTCTTTTTGCATGTCTCTATCTGCACAATAAGCCCAGTTCTGTCTCCTTTTTGAATTCATGTCTATTTGCATGTCTCTATCTGCACAGTAAGCCCAGTTCTGTCTCCTTTCTGAATTCATGTCTTTTTGCACGTCTCTATCTGCACAGTAAGTCCAGTTCTGTTTCTTTTTTGAATTCATGTCTTTTTGCATGTCTCTATCTGCACAGTAAGCCCAGTTCTATCTCCTTTCTGAATTCATATCTTTTTGCATGTCTCTATCTGCACAGTAAGCCCAGTTCTGTCTCCTTTCTGAATTCATGTCTATTTGCATGTCTCTATCTGCACAGTAAGCCCAATTCTGTCTCCTTTCTGAATTCATGTCTTTTTGCATGTATCTATCTGCATAGTAAGCCCAGTTCTGTTTCCTTTTTGAATTCATGTCTTTTTGCATGTCTCTATCTACACAGTAAGCCTAGTTTGGATTTTTTAATATAACACATATGCACTCAAGGTCTGATGCCCATCTGTGGCAGGCTGGCGAGTGGATAGAGGCCCAGAGACAGACTGCAGTTCAAAAAAAAAATAACTATTTTATTATAAATAAACAAAAATAAAGTGCACAAGGGCAAAATAACAGATACTCAAACACAAATAAAGCAAAAACAAAACTCACAAAAATAAAGTTTCCAGGCTGGGCAATGCCTTCACTGGATTTAGAAAATTCAAAAACCACAAAACAAACACCAACCTGCTTCCTCAGCTCCCTCTCCCCAAATGAGAAGCAGAGGCCTCCTTTTATATCAGGTGGCTGGGCGCTGATTGATCGTTAATCAACCTAATCAACTAATCAACCCCAGCCACCTGAACATAATAAACCCAGGCAGGTAAGGGAAGTTAACCCCATCCCTGCCAATTTAAAGGGCAGAGCTTTGCTCTGCCACACCATCTCTAGTGTTTTTCTCATTGGACACTCATTAGGTAAGTTCCTCCATCAGATAAAGTTGGAGAGTCCTCAGTCTTATGATAATGGGACTAACTAGGAAGGCAGGTAGATCAAACTAACTTCCCTGCAGCGTTGTACAGAAGCTTCATGATCTGGACTTCCCTCAAACTTCACAGTACTAACTTTCCTGATGGTTTTTTTTTCAAAACAATTAACTTGTTTTGTCAATATGGAAATATAGTAAGGAATGCATTTATTTTGACGTCTATATGATTTATATTAAATTATTTATTTCTGTTTTAAAATGGAACGTTTGTCTGCAAAAAACACCCTTTTTTATATAATATGAATATAAAAAAGGTCTGCCATGCGTGGGATTTGAAACTATAACCTTCAGTTTGCAAGCATGTTGTGTTGTTATACTGTCAGTGCTATATATTATTAAATGAAACACAATTAGTTGAGAAAACAAGCAGTATTTTCAAAGATGAAAGTTTTGTGGTCCCCACTGGACAAAAAGGAACATTCATTTTTCTGAGAATTAACTATGCTCAAGGATAGACTATATATCTGGTAAAAGTAAAACAGAAATAAATAAATACATTAATAAATATTGAAATAAATGAATGCATAAATCAATACATAGACATTTCTTTCCTTCTTTATCTATCTTGATATTTATTTCTTTCTTTTTCACTATCATATAAACACTGCCATTTAATACTGTATGAAATAAAAATAAATACTCAACAGTTCTTGTTTAGTTGTATATTTCTGTACGTGAAAGTCATCATGCTTTCATATATTTTTACTTTCAAATTAAAAGCATAAATTGTAACGACCCAGAGAATTGCTTTATTGCAGGACTTGTCTGTTCAGTTTGTTTGGTTTGTCTTTTATATGCTACATGTATTGTAAGCGGAACGGGTCAAGCCGTTGCTTAGCACTGTAGGGGGAGTGAGTGAATAAGTGGGGAGAATGTGTGTTGTTGTTTTCGGGGGTTGCCGAGCATGGGTGTGACTGGCTGATGAACGTGTTTTTTCACATTTCCAATATGTTTGTGTTTCAGATACAGTAACACTTGACAGGCAGAGGGTGGAGGGTGGAATACACACAGAATCCCACCCACTCTCAGGCTGCATGTTAACCAAGAGCAAGGCAGTAGACCTTGGAAAGCATGATGTAAGGGACGCTTTTTATTATTTTATGACTAGCTGCCACTGCCCCATACCTACCGGATAATGGATTTGCAATAGTAAAAATAAAGTACAGTACATTTAACCATTCAAAACCAGTTCACTTTCATAAAAATAAAAATAAAACAATGCTATGGCAAGGAGGCAGTTATAATATAGTTATTTAAGAAACAATTTGTTTTGTTCATTCTGCACTAATCTTATTTGAATCCATAGTAGCATTTATCATTCTAGTCAAAAACATAAACAATGAATCAGTTATCACGGATTCCCCATTGCCGTGTAATATGTAGTTCCCTGTGAAAATTCCCATTTCTGAAAGAATGAAATACAGCAAACGTTTCCCTTATTGCAGCACTACCTGTTACACTGCATTAAGAACCTGGCAGCCAGTTACGTTGTCAAAGAAGGAGACATTTCACGCGTCTGTCTATTATTATTATTTATTTAAATTTAGTAGTTGCCAATTGCTTTTTATTAGTTTCTCCCAATTTCAAGTAGCCAATTAATTTTAGTCTCAGCTCACCTCCACTACCCCGTGCGCTGACTTGAAAGCGGCGAAGGCAAACACACGCTGTCCTCCTAAGCATGTGCCGTGAGCCGACCACTTTTTTACACGGTGCGGATTCACCGTGCAGCCACCTCAGAGCTACAGCGTGGGAGTACAAGGCAGCTGGGCAGCTTAAAGGCAAGCCTGCAGGCGCCCGGCCAGACTACAGGGGTTGCTGGTGCGTGGTGTATATATACATACACACACACACACACACACACACACACTTTTTTGTAGATACAGGTTAATAATCAGTTCTTCATCATATATTTTGCCTAAGGCACCATTTGTACACCAAAGCATCTCAAACATGTCCAAGTTATGCATTAATTTGTAGTATTAAAATCTAACTTAATCCTACATTTCACAAGCATATGAAAAACAAATACAGCATCTCGACTCTTACAGCCATTTACCTTGTTCTTCCTGCTCTTACAAATAGCTGCCGAGCAAGAAATTTGGGAACTGGTCTGTGTACTTCGTTTTATTATGGTAGTGCCTACCCCCCCCCCCCCCCCCCCCCCCCCCCCCCCCCCCCACCCCCCCCCCCACACCCCCCCCCCCCTTTCCCCCCCCCCCCCCCCCCCCCCCCCCCACCCCCCCCCCCCCCCCCCACCCCCCCCCCCCCCCCCCCCCCAAAAAAAAAAAGATATTTAAAGTTGGGCTAAAAGAAGAAAAATTTGTGTTAATCGGGAGAATTTACTAAATTTTAGAATAAATAAAAGCAATTACTGCAACAATAGTATGGAAAACCCGCCACTGCACATCCCCAGCTCTCTTATTTAAAGGTGGTTTGTACAGGCTGCTGAGAGAGAGAGAGAGAGAGAGAGAGAGAGAGAGAGAGAGAGAGAGAGAGAGAGAGAGAGAGAGAGAGCACATTCATTAAAACACCCCATTGCTTCTGTAGTTCAGCAGTGTGCACACGTATTACAACACCCCATTGCTTCTGTAGTTCAGCAGTGTGCACATGTATTACAACACCCCATTGCTTCTGTAGTTCAGCAGTGTGCACATGTATTAGAACACCCCATTGCTTCTGTAGTTCAGCAGTGTGCACATGTATTACAACACCCCATTTCTTCTGTAGTTCAACAGTGTGCACATGTATTACAACACCCCATTGCTTCTGTAGTTCAGCAGTGTGCACATGTATTACAACACCCCATTGCTTCTGTAGTTCAGCAGTGTGCACATGTATTACAACACCCCATTGCTTCTGTAGTTCAACAGTGTACACATGTATTACAACACCCCATTGCTTCTGTTGTTTTGATGCGTACGAGCAAACAAAAAAAATAAATGTGTTCGATAGGGGTGGATAAAAATGTATCCTGTACGATAAATGATGCGCACAGTATCTCATGTTAGATTTCCAAATGTCACATTTTTAAATTTTTTATAGTTTTTCAAGTACATGGAAAACTATAAAGCGATATATCATTTAATATGTTAATATGACATTATTCAGCTACAGTTTATATGCTAGTTTAGTGAGCAAATGAACAAAAATGATGGAAATGCATCAAACCTTTTTTTTTGTTCGGATCAAGATGACCATTTTTTAAAGTCGTGATTACGCACAGCTGTTTGTTCGCTAGAATCTAGTTTGATGGAAACCTGTTTTTGCATGTATTTTTGTGTGAAATATTGTGAGTTCGCTAGAAATTAGTTTGTCTTGTCCCTATTGTTTCTCTATCATTAATTACCTACTGGAAATTCTTTATCCGCAAAAGTTTTGCATCACCTAGAATTTTAAGATTGAAACCGAATTAAAAAAAAAAAACAACCAGAATTTAGATATTTTATTTCATGTACTCAAAGAAACTACAAAAGGATATCGCAAAGTCTACTGGAAGCCACAATAGTAGTACAGTATTTCATGTTACATTACAAAATGTCATATTTTGAAATGCTTTGCTTAGTAAATGGAAAACTACAAAGTGGTATGTAATTGTTAACGTAACATTCTTCGATTTCATGATGCAAAACTTTTGGCCATAGTTGTAGATTAACACTAGACAAATTGTGGCTGCATGATGAATGACTGGGTAAATATTTAAGGTCCGCTATACAATTGTAACATCCAGTGAGTGTGGCGTAGACAGATATACTATATCAAATGTGCAGCTGAACAGTATAATACAGGGCTGGGAGGTTACACTAGGATAGATGGGAGATGGTTGAATTGTGGAAAATGATCATTGTTATTATTAGAGAATGCTGAATTTTAAATGTAGATGCTTGTTATGCCTCTAGGGTTGACCCTTTTCTTTCTTTAGGTAAACAGACAGCAGTATGGTAATAAGACATTTAACTCAAAATTGGCCTATATTTCACTCCTATGTATATATAGCAGAAAAGCTGCATGTTTTCACCCACTCTGGGTTGTGTGTTCGGTGAGTGGAGAACGGGATTGGAGATGGAGGTAATAATCATAGTAATAAGTAAAGTATCAGCTCACCGTGTTTTGTTTAGTGTTAGTCTGTTTTGTTTGTCTGTTTATTTTGGCTACCAGTGCCGTGTCCTGTGTTTTTGTTTGTTACAACTGTTTATTTTCTGTCTGTCTGTGCACTATTAAATGCTGAGTGAGACCATTCGCTCAGCTCCACCAAACTCGACCTCTCTCTGTCGTTTATTTCCTGTTTCTGGTCCTACGTCACCCACTTCAGCCGTCTTTGTGACACCCTGCAAGACAGGCATGTAAATTATCAGTAAATGTGAGAGCTAATAAAAATATGTTCCATGCCTTTAAGATTATGACTAGACTCTAAAATGCATTTACATAGGTGTCCCTAGGCTATAAATTAGGCATTGTAAAGTTGTAAAACGTGTGAATAAAAGACTCTTCTTCCAGGATACGTTTGTTTGACAGATTTAGGTCAATACTACATACGAGAAGAAGGGCTGCAGAATTCAGTCCTACTAAACATGAACGTTAATGCTTTTTAAACACCATCTGTTGGTGTTGGTAAAAAACAAATCTGACCAAAGCTTTTTCCAGCACATCATGCAACATGTCTGCAAAATGCACTCTTTGGAAATGTGATTTATTGGTGTTCTTTATAAAATATAATCATGTGGTTTCTTTAGGCTTGCTCTGTATCCTTATTGTGTTTCTATAAAAAAAAAACAAAAAAAAACAAAAAAAAACCGTTCACAACGTTTGAAAACAACTATTGATTTACAGCAAGACGAGGGCTGGCGATTGTATTACCCATTTATCCTATCTCAGACCCCTTACTTAATAAATACCCTGATATCTGTGAATAGATAATCATCTCCTCTTTAAAAATATACTAACTATTTTAATGAGCAAGTCATCTCCCAAACTGAATGGTCCCTTGAAATGTTCTCCCATTCCCTTTTAATCAATCCCACTTCCAATTCCGTCAAAGGAATTCCAATTCCAATTCAAAGTATTTTGGATTGATTCAAATGGAATGGGAATATGGAATTTTAATTGGGTAATGATTATAAAATTGAATTCAAAATAAATTGGAATTGAAAAAAAGGAATTAACCCCAACCCTTGTTGCAGGGTGGTGTTCTTTTTTCACATGGAGCACCTTGTTACGTAACTGGAGATAAGTGAGTGAAACTGATCACTGTCAAAACTATCATGCTCCACACACAGTGCTGCTGTCAGTCTCGGCGCTTCACTCTTAGCAATCCCATTTATGCATTTAAATGTGGCAGCTTAACTTGTCTCATAACTTTTCGGCCAGTTAATGCATTTGTGATTTAGCGCTGCGTTGGTCGATCTTGATAAATATCCCTTAATATTTGTTACAACAGAAAAAATTGTATTATCACATCAAAATTGATAATTGTCTTGAGTTTTAATACAACAAATGTTACTAAATATTTTATTGATTACATGAATATTTAGTTTTTTATATAAACCTTTTAAAGACATTCTATTTTCACCATCAGTGAATTATCAAGCAAAACAAAAACAGAAATAATTGTTAAAAAGGGGCTCCCGAGTGGCGCATCCAGTAAAGGTGCTCCACATGGAGTGCAGGATGCACCCTGTAGCCTGGAGATTGCAGGTTCCAATCCAGGCTCTGTCATTGCCAACTGTGACTGAGGGTTCCTAGGGGGCACAGCACATTTGGTCGAGTGCCGCCCAGGTAGGGAGGGCTGTTGGCAGGGCAATCCATGGTTCACTACTCACCAGCACCCCCTATGGCTGACAGGGCATCTGCAGATCTGCAGTGGAGTGTGGTGAAAGTTTTCATTTTAACTTCTGTAAGATAGAGACTCAGTAGAACAGACAAGATTTGAGCAAATAAGTTTAATAGTTAAAGTTTGCAAACCTGAGAACAATCTCAACACACGCTGGTGTTAGGAAACTGAGCAAAGTTCTGAGCTCCGCAGAGCTTGTATGCCTAATATATACCTTGTAACCTATAGTTATTGCGAGCCAATCACAGAAGCTTAATTCAATATTAGCAGATAGCAACAACTTGGAAGATTAAGATGAGACCAATCATAACAGCTTATTTTAATTACAAACCCCCCTGAAACAAAAGAGGGTTAGTGACATTTCATATGAAGAGTCATGGAAAGCACCTGCTAGCATCTTATTCTATTAAAACAGTGACATTTCTTTGAAATGTCATGGATGTGGTTTGCGGTTGCCAATGGTTTCAGCCCATAGTCAGTATCTTTCCGACTGGCATATGAGCCACCTGCTTTTCAGCAGACGAGAAGAAATCATAAACAAAAATAAATCATAAACAAACTGGAGCATAAACAAATACAAATATCAAATAAAAGCATAATCAAATACAAATATAATAAAAGCATAAGCAAATACAAATATCATATAAGAATAATCAAATACAACTACTATATTGTTACTTATCATGGTTCTAGCAAGCAGTTCTGATACCATGACCATCTCTTGTCTTGTCACGTAGGCTCTTTTGCAGTCTACTTCAAAGCATGACTAAATATGGACATATCCTGTCCTAGCTTAGAAATAACAGGATGGGGGCAAAAAGTGAGAGATATATGTCTGGACTTATTTTGAACAAACTTTTTAAAAATACAAGCTTCATACTCCTTATTACATTAATATAATCTCTTTTTAAGTCACACAGGCTAAGCAAACCCATGTACAGACAGCTCAAAGGTTAATACATAAATTGCATTAGATGTAATTTTCCCACCACAGGAGCCATTCAGATCTGTGCTGTCCTCCGCCACTTTAGGTCTGGTGGCTTCGCTGTGGATCCTCCACTGTACGAAAAACGATGGATTGGCAGAAACACGGCATTCCAAATTGGGGAGGAGACCAGGGTAAAAACCAATTGGCGACAACTAACTAACTAACTAAATAAATGTTAATAAATTATAATAACGGGGCTCCCGAGTGGCGCATCCAGTAAAGGAGCTCCTCACGGAGTGCAGGATGCACCCAATTGAGTGCAGGCTCCTGGGAGTGCCCGTCCATGGTCGGCAGTGGAATAGCCTGGACTCAAACCAGCGACATCCAGGCTATTCCACTGTATATATATATATTGTGAGCCAGCTCACAAGTTTACCACCAGGAGTCATTCATTGCAGGCTTGGTATGAGCCCACAGAGGTTGCCAGTAATGATCAGATGGACCTGTGGGCAGCATACATGCCTGCCATGATGTCAAGGAGTTAACGGACCGAAAGGCTGCAGGTGTGGTTAGGTAGGCAATTAGGGTTTGACTATTGTTAGACTATCATTGGCCTTAATTGGCCCACACCTGTAGCCTGTAACTGCCAAATGCCTGCCTGGTAAAAGGGAGCATGTGCCGCTAGTCTGTTGGGTTGTTTGTTTTGTTTGCCTGCCTGAGAACTTCTGAGGATTATCTACAATAAGATCGGAACGGGATAACGTGGTGGTCCTTTGCATCTGCAATTCCCTGTTCTCTGCAGGGGCTATGAGGAACGGCCTGTCCGCTGCTGAGATTCGCAAAGGGACTGGACTGCGGAATAAGGGTAGGAGAAGGGTTCCTAAAGAAGAAACCCAAAACCCAGGTGGAATTACCTATTCACCAACTGGACGGGGTTATTGGTCCGGTTGGTTTACATCAGCAATTTTGCTCTGGTGGTTTGGTTTTTGTTTGAAACCTTGTTTGAACTGTTTATTTTCTTTTGGACATTGCAATATAAGAGCCAGCTGTATAGAATACTGGAATAAAGACTTGCTTTGTTTTGGAAACTACTGTCTGTTTTCTTCGTGTGCACCTACCCGCTCACAATATATATATATATATATATATATATATATATATATATATATATATATATATATATATATATATATGGGACTTTGTGGATTTTGACAATTTTTTATGGATTTCTGTAATCAGATTAATTAACTGCAAGTAAAGTACAAATAAAAATAAAAATCTCTATCTCGTCTCTCTCTCGTCTCCCATCTCTCTCATCTCTCTCTCTCTATATATGTATATATGTACAAACAGAGTGCTTCCTTCTCTCTCACAGGACAGTGAAGTCTTGTACTGGGTTCTGTTTCAGCAGTGCTGGTTAAAACAAACTATTTTAAAAATCTGGACAGTTTCTCTGCCCTTTAAAAAAAACTGGCCATTTGTAACATGCCATCTGCTCTTACGAATATATAAAAGGCAGTAATGAAGGTATAAATGAATTACTGTAGTCTGAGTATGCTCCACACAATTCCACAGGGAGATTACTAATTGAGTTTAACTCAACTTCAAAAGCAGAATAGAAAAGTGATCTAACATTTTCACACGAGTGCCTATTGTTTCTATATCAATGATTACTGACTGACTTACATTAAAGCAGGACAGGTGTCCCACATACATGACTGGGGCTAGGAATCAATTCAAGAGTGAAAGAAACAGATCAAACAAATCATAATGAACCTGTCTGTTTTTTCAGTTTTTTGGATGCCTGTGTAAGAAACAAAGCTGCGTTTTTGTTGTATTTTCAGAGACATTCAGAATGAAATGAAAATGATCATTCAGTGCTGCTGACATGAAACGAGGTGAGAGGAGAGGCAAGGCTTGAAAAGAAACCCACCATCATTCGAGACAAGTGGATCAAGCAGACTGGAGGACACTGTCTCCTTTCACAGATTTAATAAACTATTGCCAACAAAGTGGCCATTATTGTTAATTTGGGAAACATCTGCAAAGTGACTGAATGACACATTTCATAATGATCCTGGAAAAGGTTTGTCATAATATGAGACACAGACATGCAGTTTGATGTGAGTGCAAATTAATGGAGGGTTTAATAAACCAATGATCGATTTCAAAACATTTAGATTTGATGAGATTGCTTTATTATTATTATTATTATTATTATTATTATTATTATTATTATTATTATTATTATTATAATAATAATAATAATAATAATAATAATAATAATAATAATAATAATAATAATAATAATGTATTTATTTATTTATTAGCAGATGCCCTTATCCAGGGCAACTTACAGTTGTTACAAAGTGTCACATTACGAAATATCACATTACAGATAAAGTAGTTATAAAATAGAATAAAATCAATAGTAAATAAGAGCAAATTCAAATGAGAGAAAATGAAAAATTATATATGATATAAGTTTACAAACGCCAATAGAAATTTATAATTTCTACAAATTTCTCGAAAACAAAGAATTTTAGGAAAAATCAATTGTAGCAAAAGTTTTGCTTCTTTTGTGTTACAAGATTATTTATTTCAACATTTTTTTTTCCACAAAACTCCATCAATGCTGAGTCAAAAGTATTCACACCCTTTGATGCTATGATGGTATTGTCTACAAGGCGCTAAAAATTTAAATTCTATTCTACTTTATTGAGTATAAAAGAGTTAGGCATACAATGATTGCTGTCATTACCAATAAGTCAATATGGGAAAAAGTAAAGAGCTATCTGAAAACCTTAGGCAGAAAATTATTTATTGTCATAAAGCTGGAGAAGGATACAAGAAAATTTCCAACCATTTGAGTATCCCAATTTCAGCTGTTGTTTCTATTATCAAGAAGTACAAGATTCGTGGTACTCTCACAGGACTCCTTCAGTCTGGAAGAAAGAAGGTTCTTTCATCAAGAACAAGTAGAAGAATTGTGAGGAAGGTTAATATAATCCGAGATTGACTGCCAAAGATATTCAAAGAGAATTGGCTGCGAGTGGGACTGGGGTTTCCATTTCAACCATAGGTTGAGTGTTGCATGGTGAAGGCCTCAAAGGTAACAGGCCAAGGAAAAAGCCATTCTTAGGAAAACATCACAAGGACAATCGCTTAAAGTTTGCAAAACAGCATTTGAATGATGGATATGAGTTCTGGTTTTGTGGAGTGATGAATAAAAAATGTAGCTATTTGGTCACGCTGATAGTTGTTACATTTGAAGAAAGTCTGGTGAGGCGTACAAAGAAAAAAACACCATGCCTACTATCAAGCATGAAGGTGGTAATATCCTTCTATGGGGCTGTTTTTCCTCTAATGGCATAGTACTAATACATGATAAAATGGATTCCATAGCAAAGATACTGGCCAATCATCTGAAACCCTTCGCTACAAAACTCGGTTTAAAGCACAACTGGACGTTCCAACATGACAATGATCCAAAGCTCACACCAAAATCTACTTCAGAATGGTTAAGAAGAACAAAATCAAGGTTCTGGAATGGCCTATTCAAAGTCCTGATCTAAATCTGATTGGGAATCTTTGGTATGAGTTGAAGAAGGCTGTGCACAAGAGAAATCCTCATAATTTGAATGAACTGGAACAAGTTTGCATTAAAGAATGGCCAAAAATCACTAAGAATCATGTCAAAAGCTCATTGACAATTATCCTAATTGTTTAAAAGAGGTTATTATTGCTAAAAGTGTCTCAACTAGCTATTGATTTCATTTTCCTTGTCAGGGTATGAATACTTTTGATTCAGCATTTTATAAATTTTCATTGGGGTATGTAAACTTTTGACTACAACTGTGTATACAAATGTGCAGTGTTGTGTGATACACTGCTGTTACCGATTCTGTCCTGTCCCGTTGGTGAGATGAGGTTAAAAGCACTAAAACCACAACTGCAGACAAGCCTGGCTCTTTTGCATTGTGGTTAAGACTCTTGCTTGCGATGGACAAAGTTGCAGGTTTGCGCTCAGCCTCCACCCTAAATATATACATTTGCTGTAGGTGTCTTAATTGTCATGTTGATGGCTATCTAAAAGCAGAGTGCATGGGTGGTTTTGCACAGCGTTGGGACAACGGTTCGGTACACTGGATGCTAATGAGGAGAACATGATTATTAAAACTGAGCAGATACATGCAAACAAAGTCAGACAAACAAATGATCAGAACACTGCTCCTCTCTGTAAATACTGCAATCCTACCCGCTTTTACTGTTGAAATTCTTTTACTCCATTTCAGAAAATGTACCTTTACACTAATGTCAAAGCAGGATCCTTTTTTGTTTCTAAATGCTGGGCCATCAATCTTAAAATGAACGTTAATCTCTTAGAATAATAATAATAATAATAATAATAATAATAATAATAATAATAATAATAATAATAATAATAATTTATTACAGCACCTTTCACACCTAGGTGTCTCATGAAAACGCATTGCAGATTCAGCATTTCTTCCACTTCAAATAAGGAATTCTCAATTCCAAGTGCATTCTTTGGCTTACCCTTTGTTTATTGGCACCCAGCATGCTTTGATTACACACTTGGTCAAACATGTCAGAGCCGCAGAAGCAGCTATGTAGAACACCCCATTCTGACACCTTCCATCGATATATAGGTTTTCTTTTGTTGCAGTGGCTTGTAATGAGATTTAAAGTATAATTAAAAAACAAAAAGACTATGAAAATGAAAGTCAGCCAAATAGAAAGCACATGTCATCCCTTACATACAGTCTCAAACTATTTTAATGCATTTTAATTCCAGTCTATAAGGCAACAAAAGGTGAAAATTTTGAAAGGGGGTGTAGACTTTCTATAGGCACTATATATATATATATATATATATATATATATATATATATATATATATATATATATATAGACATACACACACACACACACACACACACACACACACACACACACACACACACACACACACACACACACACACACACACAGTACTGTGCTAAAGTTTTAGGCAGGTGTGAAAAAATGCTGTAAAGTAAGAATGCTTTCAAAAATAGACATGTTAATAGATTATATTTATCAATTAACAAAATGCAAAGTAAGTGAACAGAAGAAAAATCTACATCAAATCCATATTTGGTGTGACCACCCTTTGCCTTCAAAATAGCATCAATTCTTCTAGGTACACTTGCACAAAGTCAGGGATTTTGTAGGCATATAGTCAGGTGTATGAATAAACAATTATACCAAACAGGCGCTAATGATCATCAATTCAATATGTAGGTTGAAACACAATCATTAACTGAAACAGAAACAACTGTGTAGGAGGAATAAAACTGGGTGAGGAACAGCTAAACTCAGCTAACAAGGTGAGGTTGCTGAAGACAGTTTACTGTCAAAAGTCATACACCATGGCAAGACTGAGCACAGCAACACAAGGTAGTTATACTGCATCAGCAAGGTCTCTCCCAGGCAGAAATTTCAAGGCAGACAAGGGTTTCCAGATGTGCTGTCCAAGCTCTTTTGAAGAAGCACAAAGAAATAGGCAACGTTGAGGACCGTAGACGCAGTGGTCGGCCGAGGAAACTTACTGCAGCAGATGAAAGACACATCATGCTTACTTCCCTTCGCAATCGGAAGATGTCCAACAATGCCATCAGCTCATAATTGGCAGAAAACAGTGGGACCTTGGTACACCCATCTACTGTCCGGAGAAGTCTGGTCAGAAGTGGCCTTCATGGAAAATTTGCGGCCAAAAAATGGAACGAGGGTGCAGAAAAATGGCAACAGATGCTCTGGACTGATGAGTCAAAATTTGAAATATTTGGCTGTAGCAGAAGGTAGTTTGTTCCCCGAAGGGCCGGAGAGCTGTACATGAATGAGTGTCTGTAGGCAACAGTGAAGCATAGTGGAGGTTCCTTGCAAGTTTGGGGCTGCATTTCTGCAAATGGAGTTGGGGATTTGGTCTCCTCAATGCTGAGAAGTACAGGCAGATACTTATCCATCATGCAATACCATCAGGGAGGCATCTGATTGGCCCCAAATTTATTCTGCAACATGACAACAACCCCAAACATACAGCAAAAGTCATTAAGAACTATCTTCAGCGTAAAGAACAAGGAGTCCTGGAAGTGATGGTATGGCCCCCACAGAGCCCTGATCTCAACATCATCGAGTCTGTCTGGGATTACATGAAGAGAGAGAAGCAACTGAGGCTGCCTAAATCCACAGAAGAACTGTGGTTAGTTCTCCAAGATGGCTGGGCCAACCTACCTGCCGAGTTCCTTCAAAAACTGTGTGCAAGTGTACCTAGAAGAATTGATGCTGTTTTGAAGGCAAAGGGTGGTCACACCAAATATTGATTAGATGTAGATTTTTCTTCTGTTCACTCACTTTGCATTTTGTTAATTGATAAATATAAACTATTAACATGTCTGATTTTGAAAGCATTCTTACTTTATAGCATTTTTTCACACCTGCCTAAAACTTTAGCACAGTACTGTATAAAACTGTGTGCAAGTGTACCTGATGTACCTGTAGCTAACCCTTTCATTGGCAATTTAAAGAGGCAGCATTTATTGTCAAAAACAGTGAAACTGCTGTAAAAAAATAAAAAATAAAAAAAATAAACAAAAAAAAAACCCAGAGGCTCTCATTGTCTGCAAAAACAAAACAAAACAACAATCGTATGCTAATTTTGGTTTCCAAAAATACATGTTATGTTAAAATACAGTAGGCAAATCACGTCCTTGTTTAATGGCTAAAAGAACCAATCATATGAGTCACTATAGAGTTATGACAGGTGCTGAATTGAGATTTCCATATACTAGGGTTGGGGGTGTTTCTGGAGGTTCACAATAACAAGTCACTGGTCTGGTCTTATCAAGATTGTGTACATGGCAGAATGGACAGAACAAAGCTTGAAGTACATGGGTGACTTGGCATAATATCTGTTAGCTGTAGCACTTAAACACTCAGAGGTAGAGACATTCAGTGAGCTATTCAGGAGACCCACCATGACATCCTTCACTCCTGTGGTTGAAAGAATGACCTCCAGCTCAGGCAGATATCGTGGGCCTATTCTATAACTGTAAGACAGATGACCATCATACTGCATCTAGAGGTATAATTGCAATAACTGTGTATTTCTGTATTACTAATAACACTATGTAACACAATTTTTGTTCCTGGGTAGTAAGTGTTATTTCCTAATTGCTTATGCCTCAAAAGTATAGAAAATGGCTATTATTCCCCACAAACTTTGCTTTTGTGACCAGGAATGTGATATTTTGAAATATCATTATTTCCAATGAGAAAACAGGCGCTTTTGTGTCTTTTCATTCACATAAAGTCAGAAAAAACAACATATGAATCCAAATTAACATGTATTTATACTAAAGTAATACAAAAATGACTACAAAAGATTTAGAAGTGAGTAGTTTTTCGAGATTTACGATTATACTGTAAATTTACAGTATAACGACTTTATGTGAACGAAAAGACACAAAAGTGCCTGTTTTCTCATTGGAAATAATGATATTTTGAAATGTACCTGTCCTGGTCACAAAAGCAAAGTTTGTGGGGAATAATAGCCATTTTCTGTACTTTTGAAAAAAAAAAAAAAAAAAAAAATTGTTACATGGTGTAATTCCTTTCTGTACTATTCTGTACATCCTGTTGCCTGTAGCTCTAATTCTGAATGTACAGCTGTGGCAGAGAATAGATGCTGTTCCTAGCAGTGTACCCATTGACTGCAGTGTCTTTCTGCTTCGCGGAGTATAATTGTTTACTGATGGTGTAACTGCTGTTGTGTTCAGAATATTGCTGTGGCTATGAGGATCACCTCGTGGATCTCCCTAGGGAATTTTTACTCACATTTCTTCAGCCAGTCAATACAAATTATTGATGGTCAGAGAGGGTACTTTCTGCTGATGATAGGAAGATGTATTATTTCTGGGTTTCTGAAAATGCGATCATTTTTATTATTAGGAATATGTTAAAAGACTGCTAGATTTGAAGCACTGCTCACGCATTTTTTTCTCTTCCATGATGACCACAGGAAAAAAAAGTGTGCTAAATCATGACTTTTTTGAGTAGGGTTAGATTTTATATTTGCTTTACACTTGGAACAAATAATGATGCACTCCTTGCTTATATGGTACTTAAAGTCCTTTAATGTTGCTCATGTTGTACATTGTAAGTGGGAGTTGTGGATTTGTGGGAATGATATAACAGTGCAAAGAGACTCATTATAGAAAGCGGTGTGATTTGGGAAAGGAAACAGGATATATAAAACAGTTTACCCTGGCTAATGCAGGGTAAACTAATGAAGACACCACTTCAGAATGTGTTGCTGCATATGGCATGTCCCTTTTAACACTTTACCTCGGCATGATACTCTGCAGTTTTAACGTGCTTTCCCGTGGTTATGGTATGCATTTACCATAGTTTATCATGATTTCACAAAGTTTTGTTACACTTTTTGTGTCTCAAATTACTGTGTATTTACATAGCAGTTACTTGGTAAATACATGTGTACTTGTACATAATTACAATGTTATTATGCACAGTTACAATGTACAATGTAAACCTTTTTGCGTGATATATGTAAGTACACAAATGTATCAGAAAAGAGTTAGGGTAGGGGTAGGGTTATATTTTGCAAAAAGATTTCAACATTAAGTGCATTATAGCTATGCAAAATAACATTGTATTTATGTGCAACTACATGTATACTTTGTAAATACACAGTAATTAGAGACACTCAGTGCTTTTACTGTGGTAAACTTTTAAAAGTGATTTTTGTTCTTCCATGAGCTGAAATACAGTAGGCTGTTATGACTTTAAACTGATTGAATGCAGTGTGGTGTCTTAGGGATTTGTGTCTTTGACAGGAACACCAACTCCTTTGAACAGAAGACTCTGCTCCTCTGTTCTCTGGCTGCTCTGTGCCTAGTTTCCCTTTTTAAACTTCACCCATGACAGTGACTGAAGCAAGATTGATCTCAGTTGACAGTACGTTGCACTATATTGCTGTCCCCAAAGAGATTTCGTAGTTCCTCTTGTTTCTAGATCACCCTTCAAGTACTGGATCATGAACAGATACATTGTTATTGGCTCTCAGCCAACCAGAGCCCCCCATACACCCTCTCAGGTGTTGTTGAATCTTCAATTCGGCCTGTTCAACTAGAAACATTTCACTGGGTCCTGACTCCAGCGTCCCGACTCCAGCTACAGCAAATGAATGCAACCAGTGCAGGCTTCAGCAACCCAGATGGATGTCGCCTTGCTCCCAGAATAACTACAGTGTTCTAGAATTCCAGACTGGGCTTTAACATACTTTGATAATGTTAGAAATCGAGGCACTGTAATGGGCTCTAGTGATTGAGGTGTGGGAACTCAACTTAACTGCTCTGACTAGAAGACCACGATTAGCACTAATCTTGGACTATCTAATGCTATTTTAGGTAAGGTAGTCCAATATCGCTGCTAATCAGGGGCTGTGAAACCAGTCAAAACAGTGGAACATATTTAAAGTCAGAAAGCTCCAAAAGACCAAAGGGTCTCAGATTTGCACACGGTACAGAGTTCAAAACCTTAGACAGAATCTCCTTGTCAGACTCAATTCGTTATTATTACATTTTCATTTTCAATTTCAGCTTTAATACCTGGTAGATTGCAGTATTGGGGCTATGTTGCATTTACCAACAGTAATGCATTTTACAAATCATAGACTTTAAATACTGTATTGTCTTCAGCATATGAACTTCACAGCATCCTCACATGCAAAATGGATACACAAGAAAATTATAGACCAGGGAACTCGCTGCTTAGCGCCCTCACAGGTTGGGAGGGAGATCTACAACCAAGAATCATTGTATTTCTGTCACACCAACTGATTCCCACTCATCTGTTGCCAGGAGAATTATACTGACAGTGTGACCAGATAATGTATGACTCTCACAAGGTTCCAAACCCTTACTGTTACAGCCTCTAATGCATAGTACTTGTTGCAAATGCATTTATTAAATCATCTCGCACTTGTGGTTTTAGTATTGTTATTAAATGTCAGAATTTACTATCCTTCTGCAATTATGTAGAAAACTATATATTATTGAAAAACAAATATAATTGAAATAATGGTAAAGTAGAATACTGTATTATATGAGGCAATCTTGCATCTCACAAATCTACAGTAAATAACCATAAGTGATAATATTTTGGTTAACATGGCCAGTTATCCCCCCTCCACTCCCAGTTTTTCCAATTATATTTTCTCATGCTGCAACTAGCCACACCATCTCACGAGATGTGAAGGTTAGTAAGGGTCTTCCAGCACCTCTTTACACCGGCTTGGACAAGCCTCATTAATGGTGGTGGTATTGTGTGCCTTATTGTATTTACTTTTAGCATAAGCTTGTTTGGTTTCCTTGTTCCATGCAGTGCTAGTCCTTTACAAATGCTTTCACACTGTATGAGAAAGGGACATGCAATATACATACATACATATAGAGAATAGGACTACACCTCCCAGAAGGACAAAAATCCTAATTTGATAATTGTTCTTGATTATTGTTTAAGTGTTAATTATCACCTGCACCTGGTATTGATCGTAAATTAGTGCTAGGTGCATGGTTTAAAAAGCATGCAGCCAGTCTTTTCTGTGTTGATGTGTGTGAAGGAGTCAGCTTGATAGTGTGCTCAAGTGTATTGAAAGACAAAGGTACTGTGTATTACCCTTTTGTGAATTGTGTTTTGTGTAAACCCATGAGTTCTGTTTCTTTTTTTTAAAACAGGTAAACAGCTTAGCTGTCCTGTTTGAGTTTGTGCTCATAAAGGAGCTAGGTGTTTATTTTGGTTTGTTTAATTCTTGTTTATTAAAAAAAAATACTGCGTAAATACTTAGAAAACGCTGTTTCTCTGTGTGCTGTGTCTGTTTGAGAGGGGCGAGTGGTTGAGAGAGAGAGAGAGAGAGAGAGAGAGAGAGAGAGAGAGACTTTTTTGAAAATGAGCCACAGCACTTGACTTGCTGCTGGAAACAGGGCTCTACATTACTGGTTGATATAAAGAAAAGATGTGGGCTCTTCACATCCTCCTCACACTATGCTTCTAAAATCTTCCACATCAAATGCTGTATTTAGTTATTGATAACAAATGAGACATGCAGCTATCGTGCTGTTATTGTTGACCTGGTTTCTATGAAATGGTAGAATCCACTTTTTGTTTTAAAGCTGTTTTCTGGCAGCAGTATGTGCTCTAAATGAATTGGAAGTCTGGGTAACCACATCTCTTTTAAGGAAGACATTCTGTACAGTATCTCTTATATAAAAGTGTTCCCCCTCAGGACATGCTAGTTAATGGAGGTTGTTAAATCCCTCAATGCTTTTTTGATAATGGATTATGTAGAAATAGAAAGTGGCTTTTGTAAGTTTACTTTCCATTTGGCCTAAAAACAAATTCATTCATTTCTAATCAGTGGGCCAGTGGTTTTCAACCCTGGTCCTTAAATACCTCCAACAGCCCAGAGGTTCATTTCTATATACCAACATGATATTGTATCTTGAGAGAACAATGTAGGTAGCAGAACATACTTCAACTGTATTTGCTGTACTACATTTAAATAGATAGACTGGACACATAGGTCAGTGAGGAAGCAGAGATCAAACATAGTTCAACGATAACATTCAAGGTCTATTAGCAGAGTTCAGAGACCTTGTATTGACCAATTATTTTAAAGTTATCCTTTATCTAATTCACATCGTATTCCAACAGCACCTATCTTCCTCTCATACACCATTACAACAGGTAAGATATTATTAGGATAGACATTTCCCTCATTGCATTAGGAGATACATGGCTGCTCTATCTCAAGCAGTCTATTTAAGACAAGGTAGAGCTAAACACCACCATCATTAAAATAATTAAAAGAAGGAGACTTTGACAAACCCAACCAATCAAACAGAGTCTCTTTAGTGTATTTTGTGTTTAACAGTGAGTAAAATGACAGGTTTGCTCTTCATTTAATATTTAAATGACAGCAGTCTTTAGATCTATCACTGTTGTACGGTTGTGGCATTATTTAGTTCATAGTTATATAAAATATGCAAAGCCTTGTATTAATGAGTAGTGATTAAGTAAAAATATCCACTGGTTATTGATATCACAAAACCGAACATTTATAGCAACATATATCTCTCGACAAAATATAAGAGGCAGCTAGTTTAAACAATTACAAGATAATTGATCAATATTATCTCATAAAATGGGAACTTTCTGACAAGGCAAGACCAGGGTTGTAGACGTGGCGTTCGGGTCTGAGAGCTCACTGCATGGTACTTTATTTCAGCTTAGATATGCATCTTAACGCGGGTGATGCCCTTACATGACTAACTGGCTGCAATGCTTTGACTATCTTCCGCCATTCTGCTTCTAAGCAGCTGATCACCCTGTATTAAGACATCATACGGTTGACCCAATTTCTCATGTGATATTATTAATCTTGTGTGTGTTGGAAGCACTCACCCATGAGCTACATGATCACATTCTTACACCTTACATTCTTTTTCCACTTGTCTTTCTCCTCATATGACAAGCACACAACTTGATTCTTCATATGGACCACTCTTTAGTTAATCTCTAACTCTGCACTGTTTAGATCAATTGAATAGATCCAATAGCTGGTCTTGTTTTTCAGGCCAGGCTGCTATAGTGCACCCTTTTTTTTATTCCCCTTGCAGCACTAATTTTATTTGCAATTTCAGTCACCTTTTGAAGGAAACGTTGCATTCAAAGGGGACACAAAGCATCTTTGCACATTTGCAGGAATAGATTATAATTACTGGCTATAAGAATGGTACACAGACCAGGCTTTGAAACTGCTTTTCCGAATGCACTAGCATTAGGGCTTTGCCTTTCGAAAAAAATGGCCCCATATATTTCTAAAACTGATCTTATCCTCACTACAGTATGATGTCCCTGCAAATCAGATTCTTCATGTTGGAGGAAACTGACATCCCACAAAGTTCTGAAAAACCAACCAGTCAAGCTAGCTGCAGGTGCTCTCACTGGTAACAAGCCTTTCATCAAACAACTGTGGAGCTGCCATTCAGTATGCATACCATCCTGGATTTCCATTTGAACTTTCATCCTGTTACATGCACCACAATATACAGCTTGGGTTGTGAGTGACAACTTTATACTTTTTAATTGCAAGCCCTGTCAAAAACAAATTCCCTAAAAAGCCAGGCTCACTAGGCATGAACACAATCCTTGCTGGAATAAGCAAAGTGCATTATGGGTTATACACTTCTCAAGGTTACAAAAACCACTAGAGGCAAATTGTGCCGTTGACTGCTTTAAACAGAGTAGTAACAATCAATTTTTGCTTGTGAACTAAAGTTGCCTGGCATAATCTTGGCATTATACAAGGTAACAAGTTATTAGTATTAAACAACAAAGTATCTGAAGCTAATATAGGAGGAGTGGCAAACACTGTTGCAGCAGCAAAGGTCAATCAAAAAATGATCTAGAAAAGATTCAGAACTGGGCACACACATGGCAAATGACATTTAATAGAGAAAAGTGTAACATACTGCACGCAGGAAATAAAAATGTACATTATAAATATCATATGGGAGATACTGAAATTAAAGAAGGAATCTATGAAAAAGACCTAGTAGTTTATGTTGACTCAGAAATATCTTCATCTAGACAATGTGGGGAAGCTATAAAAAAGGGCAACAAGATGTTCGGATACATTGTGAAAAGCTTTGAATTTAAATCAAAGGAAGTAATGTTAAAACTGTACAATGCATTAGTAAGATCTCATCTTGAATATTGTGTGCAGTTCTGGTCACCTTGATAAAAAAGATATTGCTGCTCTAGAAAGAGTGCAAAGAAGAGTGACCAGAATTATTCCTGGTTTAAAAGGCATGTCATATGCAGACAGGCTAAAAGAATTGAATCTGTTCAGTCTTGAATAAAGAAGACTACGCGGCAACCTGATTCAAGCATTCAAAATACTAAAAGGTATTGACAATGTGGAGCCAATTGACTTTTTCGGCCTGAAAAAACAAACAAGGACCAGGGGTCACAAATGGAGATTAGACAAAGGGGCATTCAGAACAGAAAATAGGAGGCACTTTTTTACACAGAGAATTGTGAGGGTCTGGAATCAACTCCCCAGTAATGTTGTTGAAGCTGACACCCTGGGATCCTTCAAGAAGCTGCTTGATGAGATTCTGGGATCAATAAGCTGCTAACAACCAAACAAGCAAGATGGGCCGAATAGCTTAATGGTTTAAGTGAAGTTTACCTGTTGAGAACATGCTCATGAGATTGTTCCGTTGACCTTTATGTCCTGTCATTTCAGGACATTCTCTTTGATCTATTGTATGGGAGCTGGCCAGGGGCACTGCAGTGGTCTGTGACCCAATTCAGCCAGTGTTTGTACATGGCACGTGCAATCCTGTTCAAATCCCATTACAAAACAATTTGATAGTGAAATCTGGTCATGAAAACTGTGCTACTGGATTTTGCAAGCAGGCTGATCAGATCAGATTCCGAGTATCCTGATTCGAGGACCTGATTTATAAATGTTCAGTCACGTAACCTCAGGTAATGATTACCAGGCCCAAAAGGCTGATCACAAGCACACTTTCAGGTGCAATACTATTTATCATCCATAGCTATTAAACACTTACAACACACTAATGCTGCTTTCTTTCTTTTGTTTCTCAGATGCGCTTCAAAAACAGGGTCAATGATTACTGTAATTAAAATGTTCTCTGAAAAGCAAAGCACACTTATTTAAACATCACCCTATCTAATTACTGTACCTAACGTTTTCTCTGGGATTATGCACATGTGAGTTAGAATTTAAGGGGTTGATTTCATTAGCTTATTCAGCTAGGATAAACCGCTTATGCAGTGGTGTTGTGCTATATTTAGAAGTGAGGGGTCGCTATTATCTACCCTTTATTTGTTTGTTGCGATTGAGTTTTATCTTTTAAATAAATTTGTAGCTTATTTTATCTACATTATTTCTTATATATGGGTTTAAAAATAAGAGCTGTTTCAATTATTGCATCTAACTGAAAAAAAATGACACCTTAGCACAGCGCTGATACAGGTTCCCTTCACCTCTGTACATTATTCACACCTGTTGTTCCAAACTAGGCATGCTATATTCAGACTTTTTTCATTATTAATTTCTCAAGGGTCTCTTATGGTTATTGTATTCTTTGCTTATTTGTATGGGTTGTACACATGTACATCTCCATATATTAATAGGAGCAAAACAGTTGAATATTCTACATGTGAAGTACAGAAACGGTGCTCTCCCTGCCCAGGAGAAGTGAGGGAACGGTGCCCCCCTGCGACCCCCCCAGCACTACACCCCTGCGACCCCCCCAGCACTACGCCCCTGCACACATGAACACATATTAGTTTGAATAGTTTATAGCAATATGGAATCCCCCTGCACTGCACCAATCACTTATTCTGGGTTATCTCAGGATTAGCCATAAAAACACTGGTTCATGCAATTCGGGGAGATTCCCCAGTGCTGCAAATGCTTAAACAAAACCAAGCTCTGGTTTATCAAATGACAAAACTAGCAACAACATTGAGGAACATAACTAATGCATGTGGACACTGTATGCCATTTTAACAGGCCTTAATTAATATCTATTCCTAGGGTATGTTGAAAAACACATTCAAACAGAAATAAAATGAAGGCACTAGCTGAAAATATTAGTCTACATGACTTAATTTCACCTGCAGGATCTAAACCACCTGATATGAAATCTCCTCTACATACAGTATGCAAGTTATGGTATTTAGTTTCTGATTTTCAAGGGCATGACAAGTATAAGTGGTGTGGTACATAAAGTGAATGTCCAGACAGTAGCATGTGTTTCATTTAAAGAACACAAAAGAGCTACCCATCTACCAGCAATGGTATCGGAGGTGGGGTCACACGGCTGGCTTGCAGGCCAAAATAATAACAAATACACAGTGCAGTCCCAAATCCACAGTCCCATGCAGGAAATTGTGCTCTCCAAACAGTGTGGTCGTGGTGAGTGCTGGTGTCGTGAGGTGAGTGCAGTGCTCGATTGTTTGAGCTGGCTCCATGGATGCAGCCCCTGGCTCCTAACTCCTCCTCTACAAGACAAAGACAACAAGTAACAAAACAAATAAACAAGGCTCCCTACTCATGTAGCTGCGTCCCCTTTGTACTGCCCAACTCCTCCCTGCAATCAGCCCGGCGCTCTGGTGTAACCAATCGCTGTCTGCCCCGCAGCTGATCACATGGGAATCGTTTTGAGTACGTGCAGCTATGTGCTGCCTTCAAGATGGCCGACTTCCTGTTTCTGCCCACCGTCGAGTGTACCCGTCTATGGGGAAGTGTACTATCAACCTTTCACAGCGCCCTTTCTGGTTGGGAGGGAGATTTACAGCATCGATTCTTTCTCTCTTTATCACAAAGGGTTGTTGCAGTGTAAAATATTTCCTTTGTTTCTAGATGAAGTGCTTGTTCTTGTGCTCGTTCTGCTTCTGGGGGATTACTGGCAGTTTAGGATTTGTTAGATGTGAATTCTTCTTCTTGATGCGCTGGTTGTTTTACTTTCAGTATTGTGTACGATCTTTCTGCCTGGAAATGTTTTCTCATTTCTGCATTCTACATTTTACAAGTGTCCTGTTAGCTTTAGATATAAGAACATAAGAACATAAGAAAGTTTACAAACGAGAGGAGGCCATTCGGCCCATCTTGCTCGTTTGGTTGTTAGTAGCTTATTGATCCCAAAATCTCATCAAGCAGCTTCTTGAAGGATCCCAGGGTGTCAGCTTCAACAACATTACTGGGGAGTTGATTCCAGACCCTCACAATTCTCTGTGTAAAAAAGTGTCTCCTATTTTCTGTTCTGAATGCCCCTTTTTCTAAACTCCATTTGTGACCCCTGGTCCTTGTTTCTTTTTTCAGGCTGAAAAAGTCCCTTGGGTCGACACTGTCAATACCTTTTAGAATTTTGAATGCTTGAATTAGGTCGCCACGTAGTCTTCTTTGTTCAAGACTGAACAGATTCAATTCTTTTAGCCTGTCTGCATATGACATGCCTTTTAAGCCCGGAATAATTCTGGTCGCTCTTCTTTGCACTCTTTCTAGAGCAGCAATATCTTTTTTATAGTGAGGTGACCAGAACTGAACACAATATTCAAGATGAGGTCTTACGAGTGCATTGTACAGTTTTAACATTACTTCCCTTGATTTAAATTCAACACTTTTCACAATGTATCCGAGCATCTTGTTAGCCTTTTTTATAGCTTCCCCACATTGTCTAGATGAAGACATTTCTGAGTCAACAAAAACTCCTAGGTCTTTTTCATAGATTCCTTCTCCAATTTCAATATCTCCCATATGATATTTATAATGTACATTTTTATTTCCTGCGTGCAGTACCTTACACTTTTCTCTATTAAATGTCATTTGCCATGTGTCTGCCCAGTTCTGAATCTTGTCTAGATCATTTTGAATGACCTTTGCTGCTGCAACAGTGTTTGCCACTCCTCCTACTTTTGTGTCGTCTGCAAATTTAACAAGTTTGCTTACTATACCAGAATCTAAATCATTAATGTAGATTAGGAATAGCAGAGGACCTAATACTGATCCCTGTGGTACACCGCTGGTTACCACACTCCATTCTGAGGTTTTTCCTCTAATCAGTACTTTCTGTTTTCTACATGTTAACCACTCCCTAATCCATGTACATGCGTTTCCTTGAATCCCAACTGCGTTCAGTTTGAGAATTAATCTTTTGTGCGGGACTTTGTCAAAAGCTTTCTGGAAATCTAAATAAACCATGTCATATGCTTTGCAATTATCCATTATCGATGTTGCATCCTCAAAAAAATCAAGCAAGTTAGTTAGGCACGATCTCCCTTTCCTAAAACCATGTTGACTGTCTCCCAGTACCCTGTTACCATATAGGTAATTTTCCATTTTGGATCTTATTATAGTTTCCATAAGTTTGCATATAATAGAAATCAGGCTTACTGGTCTGTAGTTACCTGGTTCAGTTTTGTTTCCCTTTTTGTGGATCGGTATTACGTTTGCAATTTTCCAGTCTGTCGGTACCACCCCTGTGTCAAGAGACTGCTGCATGATCTTGGTTAGCGGTTTGTAAATTACTTCTTTCATTTCTTTGAGTACTACTGGGAGGATCTCATCCGGCCCAGGGGATTTGTTTATTTTAAGTTAATATAATCTACCATAAGATACCTGACTGCCTATTTAGAGCGCTGTGTGAATTTCATGATATGGTTCCATTAGAATGTGATTTGTAAAGAAATTAAGGTTTAAAAACATACTGTATATTCTGAAAATCGAACAGCTCAATTACTGTACTAGTTTGAGAATGGGCAATGCCTTCTTTACATAAAGTGCTTGTTACAATTACTGAAGATCACATCTTCTGTTGGGAGTTTTGAAAACAGGCATACACTTCAGGAAATCAAACCTTTCAGGTTTTTATACTTCAGAGCAAAAAAGGAAGTAAGCACATCAAACAGAATTTCAAGTAAGAGAGTCATACTCAAGTTATTTTTTTCCTCCTCCAAAAAAAAAACTATAAATAAAATTCATGCAAAGTACAAACAGTTTGGTCTGGAATCAATTTAGAATTTTCTAAAAGAATTATTTATCAGTTGGGTTATCTTGTTTTGACAGCTGATTTTTAAAATACGTATTTTGTTTGGAGGGCAGATAAAAATTTAATTATTTCATCAGGAATAAAAAACCTGCAGGGCAACTGCACTCCAGTGCATCTGACTAAAACACGAAATCTGTAGTCAGACTTTGAAAGTAATGTTTTTGCTGCATTCCAAAAAGCATACATTTTAGGAGGTTAATTCTGTTGGGTTATTTAAATAAGACAAACCAGTCAGTTATTCATCTCCTGATTTACTTTCTGTATCATTAATGAGAATTTTTCAATGTTATTGATCAAAGATTACAGCCAGTAGGGAAACAAGGGATTAATGAGCTTTGGCCACAGTCCTGTGATTACTCAAGTGAAACTGTCTTGGTTTTCCAAGATATTTAGAAGTGATTTATAAGGCAGATCATTATTATTATTCATAATGCTGTTTATTTAGCACACTGACAGGTTATATAGGCGTATTGTATATTTCAGTTCAGAATAAAGCAATGTGTTTTGGTGAGAAAGTAGAGAATTAGAGCTTGTAAATGTTACTTTCATTTAAACTCCTACATTTATCTGCAAAGCTTTCATAAAGCAACTCGTATTACTTTTGATCTCAATAAAGAAGTTCAGTTAACAGTGCTTTGCTGTTGCATCTTCACCATCCACACCAGAATCAAACTGAATTGTTTAGAAGAAGCCCAAGAACACGCCCGGTCATACATCACAAAGGTTTGCCTACACAGATTTAACATGCTTATAGTTTAGAAATATCATTTAAAATAGAAGATACACAATGTATACTCATACTGTATTATCAGTTTCAATTTTGACCTCATTGCCTAGTGCTAACGTATCTTTTAAGAGGATCCTTTTCGAGCTTTAAGTATAAAGATAGTGGAGTTTTAACAGCATGTTTTACCTCCATTGTTTATGGCATATCTCCAGAGACATTATATTGTGTATGAAAGTTAGATTTTTCATGAATCCTCCGTCGTTTCACTTGATCTCTGTGCTGACAATACGTATAAGGTGTCTTTCCATACATGCCGACATGGAAAGATTTATGTAACAGCATTCTAACATAAAAAAAAAAAAAAAAAAAAAAAAAAACCTCAACATGGTCTTCAAGCCAGTAATCTGTGACACCTGCTTGATGGGAAATCCGAGAAAACCCAGCGGAGCTAAACCAAGTGTGCGTAAAATGCCGCGCGATCCAGGATTTGCATAAACTAGTAAGTATGCTAGAAATGGAGCTGGAAGAAGTGAGACAGCAACAGGATCTTGAGGAACTGGCACACCCACAATTCATAGAAGTCTGCATCACCCCTAACAGACTGAAAGCCACCAGGGAGATAGAAGGTCAGAACAGCTGGATTCAGGTAAGGCAGAAGCAGGGAAAAAAAGAAACTTCGTCAAACACAACCACCAGAAATCAAAACAACCAACAGATTTGAGTCACTTCAGAATTTTGATGAGCAGAACCAACAACAAGAGAAAGAAAGGAACAACATCCAGGACCCCATTGACAGTGGTGACCAGACAGCAAAAAGAAGGGAGGTCATGATTGTTGGGGACTCCATATTGAGAAACACAGCAAGTTCAATTCGCAGTTTGGACCCCCTTACTACAACAGTGTGCTGCCTTCCGGGAGCCTCGGTCAAACACATCACTGAGAACGTGGACAGGCTCCTAGAACGAACAGGAGACAACCTGGTAGTAGTCGTCCACATCGGTACAAACAACATTGGAAGAGACAGACCAAAATCCCTGCAAAACAAATTCAGAGAGCTAGGAAGGAAATTAAAAGAGAAAACCAAAACTGTGGTATTTTCTGGTATACTACCCGCACCTTGCAAAGGACCATATGGACAGCTGGAAATAATTAATCAAAACGAATGGCTGAAGACGTGGTGCACACGGGAAGGCTTCACCTATCTTGATCATTGGACCACATTCTACAACGAGGACTATCTGTATAGACGGGATGGACTGCATTTAAATAACAAGGGAACTAGTCTACTTGGAGAAAAGATCCTCGAGCAGGTTCAGAAGCATTTAAACTAGAAAGGAAGGGGGGAGAAATCAACAAAAAAACAGAAGGGAGACCGCATCAAAACAAGAACAACAACTCAGGTAAGACAACCATTAAATGTATTTATCTAAATGCTAGAAGTATCAGAAACAAAATTCTAGAACTTGAAGCTACTGCACTAACAGGTAACTATGATGTGATAGGTGTTACAGAAACGTGGTTATCTGAGAGTGATGGGGACGAATATAATATTTGTGGGTATACACTGTATAGGAAAGACAGGCAGGACAGAAGAGGAGGAGGGGTAGCGCTATACATAAGAAACAGTCTTGAAGCCCAGGTGTTAAACCTGGACAAAGAAAATAAAACCGAATCAATATGGGTCAGAATAACAGACAAAAATTCAAAAGGCATAATAATAGGAGCATGCTATAGACCGCCAGATTCAGACGGTGAGCACAATAATCTGTTATACAATGACATTAGAAATGTGTGTAGCAAAGGAGAAGCCATACTAATGGGGGATTTCAACTTCCCCCAAATAAAATGGGAAAACCCGATGGGTAGCGCGAAGGATGAAATAGAAATGGTGGAAATGACAAATGACTGCTTCCTAACACAATTTGTGAAGGCACCCACTAGAGGGGAGGCATGCCTTGATTTAGTCTTTTCAAATAACGAAGATAGAATAACTAAAACAGAGGTCAGAGAACCACTGGCAAACTCAGACCACAACATGGTCTCATTTGAAGTGTTTTTTAAATCCCCAAAAGTAAAGACTAAAGCTAAGGTTTACAATTTTAGAAAAGCAAACTATCAAGGTATGAAACAGAGACTAACAGAAGTAGATTGGAGTAAAATAGAGAAAACACCCACAGAAGAAGGATGGTTGTTCTTCAAAAATGTAGTACTAGAGGCGCAAAACAATTATATCCCTAAAGTAGACAAATCTAAATGTAAAACTAAATTGCCAAAATGGTTTAATAGATCAATTAAAAAAAATATTCAGCGAAAAAAGGCACTTTACAGAGCATTAAAAAAGGACCAAAAAGAAAGTACGCAGAAAGAGTACACAGAACTGCAAACGCAAGTCAAAAAGGAAGTTAGAAAGGCCAAGAGAGAAATAGAAATAAACATTGCTAAGGGAGCTAAAAACAATTCCAAAATGTTTTTCCAATATTACAACAGCAAGAGAACATTCAAAGAGGAGATTAAATGTTTAAGAGATACAAATGGCAAAATCGTAGAGGAAGAAAAAAAAATAGCAAACATATTAAATGATTACTTTTCACAAGTTTTTACAAAGGAAGATACTGACAACATGCCCCACATGTCATCCAGTTCCTATCCAGTTTTAAATAACTTTAGCATAACTGAGGCAGAAGTGTTAAAGGGACTAGGAGCTCTTAAAATAAACAAATCCCCTGGGCCGGATGAGATCCTCCCAGTAGTACTCAAAGAAATGAAAGAAGTAATTTACAAACCGCTAACCAAGATCATGCAGCAGTCTCTTGACACAGGGGTGGTACCGACAGACTGGAAAATTGCAAACGTAATACCGATCCACAAAAAGGGAAACAAAACTGAACCAGGTAACTACAGACCAGTAAGCCTGACTTCTATTATATGCAAACTTATGGAAACTATAATAAGATCCAAAATGGAAAATTACCTATATGGTAACAGGGTACTGGGAGACAGTCAACATGGTTTTAGGAAAGGGAGATCGTGTCTAACTAACTTGCTTGATTTTTTTGAGGATGCAACATCGATAATGGATAATTGCAAAGCATATGACATGGTTTATTTAGATTTCCAGAAAGCTTTTGACAAAGTCCCGCACAAAAGATTAATTCTCAAACTGAACGCAGTTGGGATTCAAGGAAACGCATGTACATGGATTAGGGAGTGGTTAACATGTAGAAAACAGAAAGTACTGATTAGAGGAAAAACCTCAGAATGGAGTGTGGTAACCAGCGGTGTACCACAGGGATCAGTATTAGGTCCTCTGCTATTCCTAATCTACATTAATGATTTAGATTCTGGTATAGTAAGCAAACTTGTTAAATTTGCAGACGACACAAAAATAGGAGGAGTGGCAAACACTGTTGCAGCAGCAAAGGTCATTCAAAATGATCTAGACAAGATTCAGAACTGGGCAGACACATGGCAAATGACATTTAATAGAGAAAAGTGTAAGGTACTGCACGCAGGAAATAAAAATGTACATTATAAATATCATATGGGAGATATTGAAATTGGAGAAGGAATCTATGAAAAAGACCTAGGAGTTTTTGTTGACTCAGAAATGTCTTCATCTAGACAATGTGGGGAAGCTATAAAAAAGGCTAACAAGATGCTCGGATACATTGTGAAAAGTGTTGAATTTAAATCAAGGGAAGTAATGTTAAAACTGTACAATGCACTCGTAAGACCTCATCTTGAATATTGTGTTCAGTTCTGGTCACCTCACTATAAAAAAGATATTGCTGCTCTAGAAAGAGTGCAAAGAAGAGCGACCAGAATTATTCCGGGCTTAAAAGGCATGTCATATGCAGACAGGCTAAAAGAATTGAATCTGTTCAGTCTTGAACAAAGAAGACTACGTGGTGACCTAATTCAAGCATTCAAAATTCTAAAAGGTATTGACAGTGTCGACCCAAGGGACTTTTTCAGCCTGAAAAAAGAAACAAGGACCAGGGGTCACAAATGGAGTTTAGAAAAAGGGGCATTCAGAACAGAAAATAGGAGACACTTTTTTACACAGAGAATTGTGAGGGTCTGGAATCAACTCCCCAGTAATGTTGTTGAAGCTGACACCCTGGGATCCTTCAAGAAGCTGCTTGATGAGATTTTGGGATCAATAAGCTACTAACAACCAAACGAGCAAGATGGGCCGAATGGCCTCCTCTCGTTTGTAAACTTTCTTATGTTCTTATGATGCCTGACTATGTATTATAAAAGTCCAGGGCTTATAACTAGAAGGTCACCGGTTCAAAGCCCACCTCTGCCACTGACTGACTCACTGTGTGACCTCCTTGTGCTCCGTCCTGCGGATGAGATGTTAAATCAAAGTCCTATTGTAAATGACTCTGGGCCCGATCTTTGATCTTCGCGCAATCCCCTCGCTAAATTTGTGCCTCACAAAAAAATTATGCTTTGGCACAAAATGAGAGATATTCCAAAATGGCACAAAGCAGTTGCGAGACATTGGAATATAGCAGTTTTCTGAGCAATTCGCAAATCTGTTTGTGCCTCGCAAAACCGTCTGAGCATTCACTACCAATATAGCAACTTCACACAACAGCCAAGCGAGAACGCAGAATGATGGACAGACACCATTAGTAATGGCATTGCCCCGACAAGCTGCTATCATTGGTGTTTCCACAGTATGTACCGATATAACAGCAGACGAGACCACACAATATATCATGCACACATACATATGGACCATTCAAATACACAACTGACTCCACAGCTAGGCGCTGAGTTTTCAAATTAATGTACTGATAACGCCACTGTTTTATTGAATACGGACAGTATTGTATCACAAGGAAATACTATATAGGTTTCTTTAAAGGCCAGCTGACACATCGGTATGTTTTTGAAGTAAAATTAAAAAAAAAGGCTTTGGATACTGTCTTTTTTTTTCAATTTTTTTTGTAGACAAAGTCTACTATGCTAGTGCACTCTGTGATTTGTAAATGTAACAAGGTCATTCACCTACAAAGTAAACATCAATCAAGCATTTTTATATAGACAATACATAGAAATGCGTTGTTATTCATTCTACTCACCCATTTGAACATCTTGATTAAGCGCAGTTTGTAAGGTTTTGAGTGTCGCCTGGAATGGATTCTTTTCGTTATGATTTTTTTTGTAAGAATAATAATTAATTCTAAATACGCCCCTAATATGTTAATTGTAGCCTACTATGATTTCTCAATAAATGAACAGTCTTTGTACAATTAGCAACATCGACATTCAACAGACTGGACAGCTGCATAAACGGCCAGAAATTACAGTAACAGAACTGTTTGTCCCACCGCAGCTAACTTATGAATGGCCTGCTGTAGAGAAAATACAGGTCTATATATATATCTCCTGGTATTGACAGTTGATCAACTAAAAATAAATAAATACATTTAAAAAATAGGAAGATATTGCATAGTCGGCAACCAGTTTGGGGTCCAGTTGTATATAGTCAGTGCTTTTGCTCTGGTGTATAGTCAGTGCAGATGATGCAGTGGATGCATAGTCAGTGCTTGGTGTGTCTGTGTTGATATCTGGTGTATAGTCAGTGTTGATGCTCTGGTGTATAGTCAGTATTGATGCTCTGGTGTATAGTCAGTGATGCTCTGGTGTAGATGCTGCTGGTGTATAGTCAGTGTTGATGCTCTGGTGTATAGTCAGTGCTGATGCTCTGGTGTATAGTCAGTGTTGATGCTCTGGTGTATAGTCAGTGTTGATGCAGTTGTGTAGAGTCAGTGTTGATGCTCTGGTGTATAGTCTTTGCTGATGCTCTGGTGTAGAGTCAGTGTTGATGCTCTGGTGTATAGTCAGTGTTGATGCAGTTGTGTAGAGTCAGTGTTGATGCTCTGGTGTATAGTCAGTGCTGATGCTCTGGTGTATAATCAGTGTTGATGCTCTGGTGTATAGTCAGTGTTGATGCTCTGGTGTATAGTCAGTGTTGATGCTCTGGTGTATAGTCAGTGTTGATGCTCTGGTGTATAGTCTTTGCTGATGCTCTGGTGTAGAGTCAGTGTTGATGCTCTGGTGTATAGTCAGTGTTGATGCTCTGGTGTAGAGTCAGTGTTGATGCTCTGGTGTATAGTCAGTGCTGATGCTCTGGTGTATAGTCAGTGCTGATGCTCTGGTGTATAGTCAGTGTTGATGCTCTGGTGTATAGTCAGTGTTGATGCTCTGGTGTATAGTCAGTGTTGATGCTCTGGTGTATAGTCAGTGTTGATGCTCTGGTGTATAGTCAGTGTTGATGCTCTGGTGTATAGTCAGTGCTGATGCTCTGGTGTATAGTCAGTGTTGATGTCTGTTGATGCTGGTGTATAGTCGGTGCTGATGCTCTGGTTTATAGTCAGTGCTGATGCTCTGGTGTATAGTCGGTGTTGATGCTCTGGTGTATAGTCAGTGTTGATGCTGTGGTGTATAGTCAGTGTTGATGCTCTGGTGTATAGTCAGTGCTGATGCTCTGGTGTATAGTCAGTGTTGATGCAGTTGTGTAGAGTCAGTGTTGATGCTCTGGTGTATAGTCAGTGTTGATGCTCTGGTGTATAGTCAGTGTTGATGCTCTGGTGTATAGTCAGTGTTGATGCAGTTGTGTATAGTCAGTGTTGATGCTCTGGTGTATAGTCAGTGCTGATGCTCTGGTGTATAGTCAGTGTTGATGCTCTGGTGTATAGTCAGTGCTGATGCTCTGGTGTATAGCCAGTGTTGATGCTCTGGTGTATAGTCAGTGCTGAATCTCTGGTGTATAGTCAGTGTTGATGCTCTGGTGTATAGTTAGTGTTGATGCTCTGGTGTATAGTCAGTGTTGATGCTCTGGTGTATAGTCAGTGCTGATGCTCTGGTGTATAGTCAGTGTTGATGCTCTGGTGTATAGTCAGTGTTGATGCTCTGGTGTATAGTCAGTGTTGATGCTCTGGTGTATAGTCAGTGCTGATGCTCTGGTGTATAGTCAGTGCTGATGCTCTGGTGTATAGTCAGTGTTGATGCTCTGGTGTATAGTCAGTGCTGATGCTCTGGTGTATAGTCAGTGCTGATGCTCTGGTGTATAGTCAGTGCTGATGCTCTGGTGTATAGTCAGTGTTGATGCTCTGGTGTATAGTCAGTGTTGATGCTCTGGTGTATAGTCAGTGTTGATGCTCTGGTGTATAGTCAGTGTTGATGCTCTGGTGTATAGTCAGTGCTGATTCTCTGGTGTATAGTCAGTGCTGATGCTCTGGTGTATAGTCAGTGCTGATGCTCTGGTGTATAGTCAGTGTTGATGTTCTGGTGTATAGTCGGTGCTGATGCTCTGGTTTATAGTCAGTGCTGAATCTCTGGTGTATAGTCAGTGTTGATGCTCTGGTGTATAGTCAGTGCTGATGCTCTGGTGTATAGTCAATGCTGATGCTCTGGTGTATAGTCAGTGTTGATGGTCTGGTGTATAGTCAGTGTTGATGTTCTGGTGTATAGTCAGTGTTGATGTTCTGGTGTATAGTCAGTGCTGATGCTCTGGTGTATAGTCAGTGCTGATGCTCTGGTGTATAGTCAGTGTTGATGTTCTGGTGTATAGTCAGTGTTGATGTTCTGGTGTATAGTCAGTGCTGATGCTCTGGTGTATAGTCAGTGCTGATGCTCTGGTGTATAGTCAGTGTTGATGTTCTGGTGTATAGTCAGTGTTGATGTTCTGGTGTATAGTCAGTGCTGATGCTCTGGTATATAGTCAGTGCTGATGCTCTGGTGTATAGTCAGTGTTGGACAGGTTATACCAGATTTATTATTCCCATGATTATAATATTGTTGCAATGAGACAGAAATGTAAACAAAAACTTCAGAGTGGTAGAAAGGAATAAGCTGAATGATAAGAGCAGGAACTGAACTGACCCCTGACCGTTAGAGCAATCCACCACACATCAGTCAGAGGAATGAGCTGAATGATAAGAGCAGGAACTGAACTGACCCCTGACCGTTAGAGCAATCCACCACACATCAGTCAGAGGAATGAGCTGAATGATAAGAGCAGGAACTGAACTGACCCCTGACCGTTAGAGCAATCCACTACACATCACTCAGAGGAATGAGCTGAATGATAAGAGCAGGAACTGAACTGACCCCTGACCGTTAGAGCAATCCACCACACATCACTCAGAGGAATGAGCTGAATGATAAGAGCAGGAACTGAACTGACCCCTGACCGTTAGAGCAATCCACCACACATCACTCAGAGGAATGAGCTGAATGATAAGAGCAGGAACTGAACTGACCCCTGACCGTTAGAGCAATCCACCAGACATCACTCAGAGGAATGAGCTGAATGATAAGAGCAGGAACTGAACTGACCCCTGACCGTTAGAGCAATCCACCACACATCACTCAGAGGAATGAGCTGAATGATAAGAGCAGGAACTGAACTGACCCCTGACCGTTAGAGCAATCCACTACACATCACTCAGAGGAATGAGCTGAATGATAGGAGCAGGAAATATAGCCAAATTTAGACCATTATTTCCATATCTGATGCCGAGAGACTAATGCATGCCTGACCGTTATTTAATCTAGAATTGATTATTGTAACACACTTTTTTTTTGGTGTCCCAAAACGTGTGGTACCCCCGCTTGCAACTTGTTCAGAACAGCGCCGCTAGAATTCTGACTAAAACCAAGAAAAGTGAACATATTACCCCTGTTTTGGCCTCTTTACACTGGCTCCCTGTGCAGTATAGAATTGATTTTAAGATTTTGCATTTACAAGGCCCTGAATGGATTAGCACCTGGTTATTTGTAAGGGTTACTGGCCCCGTATCTTCCAAACCGCACTCTGAGATCACAGGATGTGTGGCGGCTGGTTATTCCTAGGGTCAACAAAAGTAACATGGGAGGTCAGGCTTTTTCTTGTAGAGCTCCTAAATTATGGGATGCTCTGCCTTCATTGGTCAGGGAAGCTGGGACCATTATAGTTTTCAATTCAAGACTAAATACGCACTTTTATAAAATTTGTGTATACTGTTATTTAAGCATGTTATTTAAATGGTCTGACTGTAGCAGTTGTATGTGTGACATGCTATACAAACGTATTGTGGTTTGTTGTTTTTTCTGCTATGTACTGTACAGTGCTTTGTGATACTTTTGTATAAAAAACATTATATACTGTAAATGCATATATATATATATATATAATATATATATATATATATATATATATATATATATATAATATAGATATATATATATATAGTCCATTGCCAGTTTATTGGTAGCACATCCCCTGATTGAAAACATAATGAGGACAGTTTGATTGCTGAATATACTGTATGGTGAATACAGATAGTTGTTATAGCCCATGAGCTCTTCTTTATTTGGGTATTGAAAGGTCAAGGTATTGAGATTGTGGTGGGGGTGCAGATTCAAGCAATTTACTGAAAAGGTATTACATTGCCAATCATATGGAAATGCCATCATTCTTCAATAATTCCTTCAAATACGACATCATTTGTAAGGAATGCTGCATGTATTTTCTGCAATGAACTGGATTAAAATCAGCATTTAAATTACATTATAGAAGCAGAAGAACTGAGAATGCATTGGACCGTTTTTACAAAGACTTGACATGGCTTAGTGTCTCGGGCCTCAGTGTTTTGCCTTGGGGTACAAATGTATTGACATTCCGCATTGAAAGAGGAAGGAAAAGATGAATTCAGCACCATAACATAAACTGCAGAGACAGGCTGAAAGCTTGACATGCCCTTGACTTGGTTGTAATTGGCAGCTACTGAATGATACACAGATGCAGGAACAAACCTGCCTGACTGTGGCAGAGAAAAGCTCTGCCCTTTGTAAATTGGCAGGGATGGGGTTAATTTCCCCTACCTGCCTGGGTTTATTATGTTCAGGTGGCTGGGGTTGATTAGTTGATTAGGTTAATTAATGATCAATCAGCGCCCAGCCACCTGACATAAAAGGAGGCCTCTGCTTCTCATTTAGGAGGGGGGAGCTGAGGAAGCAGGTTGGTGGTTTATGGTGTGCGATGTTTGAATTTTGATAAATCCAGTGAATTCCAGCCTGGAAATTGTTATTTTTGTTAGTTTTGCTTTTTGTCTTTCTTTTTGTGTTTAAATCACTTTGTTTTGGCCCTTGTGCCCTTTTATTTTAGTGTATTTATAATAAAATTATTTTTTTGAACTGCAGACTGTCTCTGGGCCTCTATCCACTCGCCAGCCTGCCACACTGACCTTTCTTTGCTATACTGTACTTTGCAGTTGCTGTAATAGGGTTACCTGCCTGAAACATTGCCTTACATTGTATAATTATGGAATTACATTCCATTTCCCTATGCCATCTATAGTACTTTTTAGGGCAAAAAAAATCATAATAATATCCTTACGCCAATAAAGGGACCAGATTTATAACTTTGAAGTACACATTAAGTTAAGTCGAGTAAATTGATTTAACTGAAGCGTGGAAAAGCAAGTCAATGTTTATTTTTGATGTGCTGAATTTTACATTGCCATTGAAAAGATCCACCAGGAGGCGGAGTTGAGACGGCACTGAATTCATTTTTTTTCTATGAGTGCAAATGTGGTTGTTTCAGCAGAATAGGAGTAAAAAATAAATACATAAATAAAAATGATGTCTCGGATTTAAATAATTTTTCAAGGACTGTGTCGGAGAGGATGGATAATGTGCAGAAGTGTATTTTTGTGTTTTTCTGTAGTGTTTACAAACAGCTATAAATACATTATATTAAGTTTCCAGAGTCGGGGTGAGTGTGTATAAAGACAGCAATATTTTTTTTTTTTGGCATTTGTCTCTGTTTTGCTATCTTCCAGTTCATTTATTTGTTCTTCATCCTAATCGGCATGTCAATGTAATATTTTAGGATTTTTTTTTCCTGTAACTGGTCCCTCAGTTTTATAGTTACTGTACATCTGTAACTGTAAACACCATGGCTACCAGTACAACTGTAAACACGATGGCTACCAGTACAACTGTAAACACGATGGCTACCAGTACAACTGTAAACACGATGGCTACCAGTACTTTAAATTCTGTGAACCAGTGCAGTGACTTCGAATATGTGACAAGATTCCAACTGTCTGTATCCATTCAATATAGGCACAGCTGGAACCTTGCTTGACCAATCACATTGCTCGTTTCATGTTCCCGTGCCAGCCCTGGATTATAAATATATGTTAAGCATTATAATGCATAATGTGTTGTTTTTTTTTTTTTTTTTGTTTTTTTTTTTAGTTTTGGCAGGGGAACTTCTTGAACTCTAACAAGTTCACGCAAACTGTTTTAAAATTTCAAAAAATGTCATTAAAAAAACATACCGGCCAGACAAGTGCATTTAACTAGGCAATCATTATCAATATGATCTGTCCTGCTGCATAATACAACAGGATACACTGTATCAATATGATCAAGCATGCCTTTAATGCATTTACAATATATCTCTATAACATTATTCATACAACAGGTAGTAAAACTAACACTAGTCCTTCTCAGCGTCTTCAAGGATACAACATCAAAGTTTAAAATATATGCTCAGTTCTTAAGAAATAATCCAATGTTTCCTTAACCTAATTTTCACATATAGATTTTTTTATTTGTGGTATTTCATATTTGCAAATTATGTTTGCTGCATAGATTTAAAAAAAAAAATGTATTTAGCAGTTGCCAATTGAGTTGACCTTATTTTTTTCTCCCATTTTGAAATATCCAATTGTATTTTTAGGCTCAGCTCACCGCTACCTCCCCTGCACTGACTCGGGAGCGATGAAGACAAACACTGTTCTTTCTAGCTCTGAATGATAGTTACTGTCCCCCTGTAGCAGTTGTAGATTGATATATTCATAGTTCTAGCACGGAAAAGCAATTCAGCTTCATCGCATGAAAATTGTTTTTATACCATGGGTGTCCTCCACGATGTAGAAATGTTAACATTAAAACACAGTAGTGGATGCTCTGACTCACAGCCACACAACACGTCCTTCCAGGTGACAAGCAGTGTCCTGTCCTCTATCAACCTTCCCAGCGCTGCTGTGTTAATGAAACCTGACTGAAGGCAAATCCAATACATATGGGAGAATTATCATTTGCATATCAACTCCTGAAGATGTGAAACTGTTTCCATCATAGTCTGCAGATGGAATTTGATAATCGCTCCTTGTCTGGTCTTAAAGATCGGATTTGGTAATTGTTAGAACCTCTTCTCAGTGGTTCTCCTCCAGTCCACAATAACAAGTAGATTAAGATGCTGATTCAGTTTGAACCACACATGTTCTTATTGTGTTGTTTGTACATTTAAATTGTTTTTGCATTTTTTTTCCAAGACTCCCTTGATAAGGAGGCTTTGGTCTCAATGGATACATCTCCTCGTTAAATAAATACAAAATAAAACATTTGTGAAAACAAGGAAATGACACCAGTTCCAAAATGTTAAAATGTACAAATCCATAGTATAACTGTAGGAGTACAGTGAAAGCATTGTTTTAAACTGCGCTTGTTTTAAATAAATTCATATCAATGTACTTAATGCAGCATGACACATTCAATTAGGTTTGAGTGATAAAGCAGCACCCAGTGGCCCCCCAAAAATGAACCCACCCCTTATAGAATGTGGCAAGCCAATCAGAATACTTCCTAAAACCTTGCATAATGTGAGCCTGGACACGCCCCTTGAGGACAGATTGAGTAGAGCACTTTGTTGTGCAATCGCTTAGATCAGTTTTGAGAATATCAAAATGTATTTCATGAATCAAAACGGGCTTTAAAAAGGAGTCTTAAACTACTACACGTTAAGCTTTGTGAAGAGCTCAGATTGTCAGTTTAAAATCTAAAATATAGATGTGGAATGGCAACATGCTAAAACTTGCTGCTCAGAGGCTCTGTGGCTTTCTTAGGTAAGTGGCAGCTCAGGTTACTAAGAAGGGTATCTTTAGTAATCTTCTGTGATAGCAATAACACAGTATTGCCATGCTAGTCTTCCTAGAGCTCAGAGGCAGATTTGCATCATGTCCTGATTGGAAATAAATCCTACAGGTTTTTTTTTTTTTTTAAAGTGTCCAAGTAACAGATCCTTGTCTTTCTTGTATTTGTTGTCTTTTTTGTAATTTAGAGTGCCCAATTATTTTACGCCCAATTTTCTCCCCAACTTGGAATGTCCAATATTTTTCTCTCTTCACCGCAGCAATTCCCAACACAGCTGAGGAAAACTGAAGGTTCAGTGGGCGTCCTCCGATCCCACGACCAAAGGCAGTTTCCTCTTCTACATCCACGGACTTGAGAGCGGATGTCAGAGAACTGCCTGTCCCTGGAGGACAAAAGCCAGCCCTGCTGATGTCCTTTTGAGTTCACTAGGCACCTGGCAGGTCGAGTCCCTTAAAGCACGATGAGGAGAAACAGTCTCTATGCCAATGCGACACTCCCTCTGGAATCCTACATGGTTTTGAACAGAGGTTCTGGGTATCCAAATTTGATACTTGGCCCAATTTACCCTGTAAAAAGCAAATTGGATTTCAGCAAGTGGAATGGTTTTAAGATAAATTAGATAAAAAGAAAAAACTTTTCTTTTATTAGCTCACTTTTTCTATTCACACAAACTCAAGCAATCTGCTTGAAACATGCACCTCTGTGTCTGATGACAGTGGTTATCAGCTACAGCAGGAAGCACATCAGCTGTGCAGCAATGCACTTTAATTCCTATTGTTATTATTGTAATGGTATCTAATTCGGTTACTATGCTTTCAGACGTGGATAATGTATTCAGCATGCCACCAATATAGGAACTGAGGTTAATGTTGTACTGCAGTACTCCCAAGTCTCTATCATCATCATCCTCTCAGGTTCTTATTTTCGATGTGGCTCACAATTGAAAGCTCATACCTCCTCTGTGCTGTGCCTGGGAGGCCCCCTCCAGCACTCTTTCACTCAGTGATGTGTTCTCTGCTGGATCCAGTCTAATGATGCAACTACCTTTCTGGTGGGAAATAGAACCATGCGATAAAGCATAGTTCAAGGAAGAAAAGAAAACTGAATTCAGATGAAGTCAAATTCAATCAAATTGGGTTTATTTAAGAACATAAGAACATAAGAAAGTTTACAAACGAGAGGAGGCCATTCGGCCCATCTTGCTCGTTTGGTTGTTAGTAGCTTATTGATCCCAAAATCTCATCAAGCAGCTACTTGAAGGATCCCAGGGTGTCAGCTTCAACAGCATTACTGGGGAGTTGATTCCAGACCCTCACAATTCTCTGTGTAAAAAAGTGTCTCCTATTTTCTGTTCTGAATGCCCCTTTTTCTAAACTCCATTTGTGACCCCTGGTCCTTGTTTCTTTTTTCAGGCTGAAAAAGTCCCTTGGGTCGACACTGTCAATACCTTTTAGAATTTTGAATGCTTAAATTAGGTCGCCACGTAGTCTTCTTTGTTCAAGACTGAACAGATTCAATTCTTTTAGCCTGTCTGCATATGACATGCCTTTTAAGCCCGGAATAATTCTGGTCGCTCTTCTTTGCACTCTTTCTAGAGCAGCAATATCTTTTTTATAGCGAGGTGACCAGAACTGCACACAATATTCAAGATGAGGTCTTACTAGTGCATTGTACAGTTTTAACATTACTTCCCTTGATTTAAATTCAACACTTTTCACAATGTATCCGAGCATCTTGTTAGCCTTTTTTATAGCTTCCCCACATTGTCTAGATGAAGACATTTCTGAGTCAACAAAAACTCCTAGGTCTTTTTCATAGATTCCTTCTCCAATTTCAATATCTCCCATATGATATTTATAATGTACATTTTTATTTCCTGCGTGCAGTACCTTACACTTTTCTCTATTAAATGTCATTTGCCATGTGTCTGCCCAGTTCTGAATCTTGTCTAGATCATTTTGAATGACCTTTGCTGCTGCAACAGTGTTTGCCACTCCTCCTACTTTTGTGTCGTCTGCAAATTTAACAAGTTTGCTTACTATACCAGAATCTAAATCATTAATGTAGATTAGGAATAGCAGAGGACCTAATACTGATCCCTGTGGTACACCGCTGGTTACCACACTCCATTCTGAGGTTTTTCCTCTAATCAGTACTTTCTGTTTTCTACATGTTAACCACTCCCTAATCCATGTACATGTGTTTCCTTGAATCCCAACTGCGTTCAGTTTGAGAATTAATCTTTTGTGCGGGACTTTGTCAAAAGCTTTCTGGAAATCTAAATAAACCATGTCATATGCTTTGCAATTATCCATTATCGATGTTGCATCCTCAAAAAAATCAAGCAAGTTAGTTAGGCACGATCTCCCTTTCCTAAAACCATGTTGACTGTCTCCCAGTACCCTGTTACCATATAGGTAATTTTCCATTTTGGATCTTATTATAGTTTCCATAAGTTTGCATATAATAGAAGTCAGGCTTACTGGTCTGTAGTTACCTTGTTCAGTTTTGTTTCCCTTTTTGTGGATCGGTATTACGTTTGCAATTTTCCAGTCTGTCGGTACCACCCCTGTGTCAAGAGACTGCTGCATGATCTTGGTTAGCGGTTTGTAAATTACTTCTTTCATTTCTTTGAGTACTACTGGGAGGATCTCGTCCGGCCCAGGGGATTTGTTTATTTTAAGAGCTCCTAGTCCCTTTAACACTTCTGCCTCAGTTATGCTAAAGTTATTTAAAACTGGATAGGAACTGGATGACATGTGGGGCATGTTGTCAGTATCTTCCTTTGTAAAAACTTGTGAAAAGTAATCATTTAACATATTTGCTATTTTTTTTTCTTCCTCTATGATTTTGCCATTTGTATCTCTTAAACATTTAATCTCCTCTTTGAATGTTCTCTTGCTGTTGTAATATTGGAAAAACATTTTGGAATTGGTTTTAGCTCCCTTAGCAATGTTCATTTCTATTTCTCTCTTGGCCTTTCTAACTTCCTTTTTGACTTGCGTTTGCAGTTCCGTGTACTCTTTCTGCGTACTTTCTTTTCGGTCCTTTTTTAATGCTCTGTAAAGTGCCTTTTTTCGCTGAATATTTTCTATTAAACCATTTTGGCAATTTAGTTTTACATTTAGATTTGTCTACTTTAGGGATGTAATTGTTTTGCGCCTCTAGTACTACATTTTTGAAGAACAACCATCCTTCTTCTGTGGGTGTTTTCTCTATTTTACTCCAATCTACTTCTGTTAGTCTCTGTTTCATACCTTCATAGTTTGCTTTTCTAAAATTGTAAACCTTAACTTTAGTCTTTACTTTTGGGGATTTAAAAAACACTTCAAATGAGACCATGTTGTGGTCTGAGTTTGCCAGTGGTTCTCTGACCTCTGTTTTAGTTATTCTATCTTCGTTATTTGAAAAGACTAAATCAAGGCATGCCTCCCCTCTAGTGGGTGCCTTGACAAATTGTGTTAGGAAGCAGTCATTTGTCATTTCCACCATTTCTATTTCATCCTTCGTGCTACCCACCGGGTTTTCCCATTTTATTTGGGGGAAGTTGAAATCCCCCATTAGTATGGCTTCTCCTTTGCTACACACATTTCTAATGTCATTGTATAACAGATTATTTTGCTCACCGTCTGAATCTGGCGGTCTATAGCATGCTCCTATTATTATGCCTTTTGAATTTTTGTCTGTTATTCTGACCCATATTGATTCGGTTTTATTTTCTTTGTCCAGGTTTAACACCTGGGCTTCAAGACTGTTTCTTATGTATAGCGCTACCCCTCCTCCTCTTCTGTCCTGCCTGTCTTTCCTATACAGTGTATACCCACAAATATTATATTCGTCCCCATCACTCTCAGATAACCACGTTTCTGTAACACCTATCACATCATAGTTACCTGTTAGTGCAGTAGCTTCAAGTTCTAGAATTTTGTTTCTGATACTTCTAGCATTTAGATAAATACATTTAATGGTTGTCTTACCTGAGTTGTTGTTCTTGTTTTGATGCGGTCTCCCTTCTGTTTTTTTGTTGATTTCTCCCCCCTTCCTTTCTAGTTTAAATGCTTCTGAACCTGCTCGAGGATCTTTTCTCCGAGTAGACTAGTTCCCTTGTTATTTAAATGCAGTCCATCCCGTCTATACAGATAGTCCTCGTTGTAGAATGTGGTCCAATGATCAAGATAGGTGAAGCCTTCCCGTGTGCACCACGTCTTCAGCCATGCGTTTTGATTAATTATTTCCAGCTGTCCATATGGTCCTTTGCAAGGTGCGGGTAGTATACCAGAAAATACCACAGTTTTGGTTTTCTCTTTTAATTTCCTTCCTAGCTCTCTGAATTTATTTTGCAGGGATTTTGGTCTGTCTCTTCCAATGTTGTTTGTACCGATGTGGACGACTACTACCGGGTCGTCTCCTGTTCGTTCTAGGAGCCTGTCCACGTTTTCAGTGATGTGCTTGACCGAGGCTCCCGGAAGGCAGCACACTGTTGTAGTAAGGGGGTCCAAACTGCGAACTGAACTTGCTGTGTTTCTCAATATGGAGTCCCCAACAATCATGACCTCCCTTCTTTTTGCTGTCTGGTCACCACTGTCAATGGGGTCCTGGATGTTGTTCCTTTCATTCTCTTGTTGTTGGTTCTGCTCATCACAATTCTGAAGTGACTCAAATCTGTTGGTTGTTTTGATTTCTGGTGGTTGTGTTTGACGAAGTTTCTTTTTTTTCCCTGCTTCTGCCTACCTGAACCCAGCTGTTCTGACCTTCTATCTCCCTGGTGGCTTTCAGTCTGTTAGGGGTGATGCAGACTTCCATGAATTGTGGGTGTGCCAGTTCCTCAAGATCCTGTTGCTGTCTCACTTCCTCCAGCTCCATTTCTAGCATACTTACTAGTTTATGCAAATCCTGGGTCGCGCGGCACTTTACGCACACTTGGTTTAGCTCCGCTGGGTTTTCTCGGATTTCCCACATCAAGCAGGTGTCATCGACAAGTCAGCTTAAGTCAGATTCTAGTTGCTGGTTTAGAGAAACTGCAACAAAAAGGATCGTATTTTTTGAGATAAGAGCATTTGTAGTTTTTAATATATGGAAAGGAGGTAAACCAATTTTAATTTAAAAGGGTATATATATATATATATATATATATATATATATATATATATATATATATATATATATATATATATATATATATATATATAGTGCCTTGCAAAAGTAATCAGACCCCTGACCAGTTCTCTCATATTACTGAATTACAAATGGTACATTGAAATTTCATTTTGTTTGATATTTTATTTTTAAACACTGAAACTCAGAATCAATTATTGTAAGGTGACATTGGTTTTATGTTGGGAAATATTTTTAACAAAAATAAAAAACTGAAATATCTTGCTTGCATAAGTATTCAACTCCTGTGCTGTGGAAGCTCCCAGTTTGCACCGATGAAAGAAATTGCCCAAAGAGGACACAATTACCTTACCATTGGCCTCCACCTGTGAACCATTAAAGTTGCTGTCACATTTTCTGGATAAAAACCCCAATGTTGAAGGATCATTGGTAAGGCTGTGAATCTGAAGGAAAATGAAGACCAAAGAGCATTCTACAATAGTTAGAGATAAAGTAATACAAATGCATAGATTAGAGAAAGGGTACAAAATAATATCCAAGTGTTTGGATATCCCAGTGAGCACAGTTGGATCAATAATCAGGAAGTGGAAGCTGCATCACATCACCCAGGGACTGCCAAGAAAAGGCCATCCCTCACAACTCAATGCTCAAACAAGAAGGAGACTTGTGGGAGAAGCCACAGAGAAGCCAACAATCACTTTGAAAGAGCTACAGAGTTCAATGGCTGGGAGTGGAGTAATGGTGCACCAGTCAACCATATCAAGAGCTCTGCATAACACTGGCCTGTATGGGAGGGTAGCAAGAAAGAAGCCACTACTTAAAAAGTACCATCTGAAAGCACGTCTGGGGTTTGCCAGAAAGCATGAGAGTGACCCAGCTGCGATGTGGGAAAAGGTTTTGTGGTCAGATGAGACCAAGATAGAGCTTTTTGGCCAAAACTCAAAGCGCTATGTGTGGCGCAAACCTAACACATGCCTCAAGACACACCATCCCTACAGTGAAGTATGGTGGTGGCAGCATCATGCTGAGCGGATGCTTCTCATTAGCAGGGACTGGACATCTTGTTACTATTGAAGGAAGAATGGATGGAGCAAAATACAGGAAAATACTGCAAGAGAATCTGCTTCAGTCTGCTAAAAAACTGAAGCTTGGAAGGAAATTCACCTTTCAGCAGGACAATGATCCCAAACACAAGGCCAAAGCAACAGTGGAGTGGCTCAAGAACAAAAAGGTGAATGTCCTACAGTGGCCCAGTCAAAGTCCTGCTCTCAATCCCATTGAAAATCTGTGGCACTATTTGAAAATTGCTGTCCACAAGCGTCGTCCAACCAACCTGAACAACCTGGAGCAAATCTGCCAAGCAGAATGGGTCAAAATCACTCTGACACTGGGTGCAAAGCTGGTACATACTTACCCCAAAATACTTAAAGCTGTTATTGCAGCGAAAGGTGGCTCTACCAAATATTAATGTGTGGGGGTTGAATACTTATGCAAGCAAGATATTTCAGTTTTTTATTTTTCTTAAAAATATTTCCCAACATAAAACCAATGTCACCTTACAATAATTGATTTTGAGTTTAAGTGTTTTAAAATAAAATACTGAACAGAACGAATTCTTCAACCCCTGAGAGAATTGGTCAGGGGTCTGAATACTTTTGCAAGGCACTGTGTCTATATATATATATATATATATATATATATATATATATATATATATATATATATATATATATATAGTGTAAAAAGATTTACACATTAAGTACATTGTAACTATGCATTTTAACATTGTAATTATGTTCAAGTACACATATATTTAGTAAGTAACTACTATGTAAATACACAGTAATTGAGAGACAATGTAAATAATTCTTAGAATTAGGGGTATGCTAGGGCCAAACCAGAAATGGGTGGGTCATTGGCTGCTGTTATATAGAAAGAGGGTAAAGCCAAATAATTTTGACACAATATATTAAACTCCAGGCCTGCCCATCCAGTATGTACCACTTTCAATCTAAACTTAATCAAATATTTATATTTCACATGTAAAAACATGTTGACCAGACAGCACAAAGGGATGAATTCACAAATTAGCTGAAAACTTGCTCTGGTAACTGAATGTTATAATTTTCTCTGTGTTATTGAGTGTGGGTCTGAAGACTGTAATGAACTCGCTCTGGTAACTGAATGTTATAATTTTCTCTGTGTTATTGAGGGTGGGTCTGAAGACTGTAATGAACTCGCTCTGGTAACTGAATGTTATAATTTTCTCTGTGTTATTGAGTGTGGGTCTGAAGACTGTAATGAACTCGCTCTGTTAACTGAATGTTATAATTTTCTCTGTGTTATTAAGTGTGGGTCTGAAGACTGTAATGAATTCGCTCTGGTAACTGAATGTTATAATTTTCTCTGTGTTATTGAGTGTGGGTCTGAAGACTGTAATGAACTCGCTCTGGTAACTGAATGTTATAATTTTCTCTGTGTTATTGAGTGAGGGTCTGAAGACTGTAATGAACTTGCTCTGGTAACTGAATGTTATAATTTTCTCCGTTATTGAGTTTGGGTCTGTGACACGGATGGATGGTGGTGATGTCAGACCAGGAAGCAACACAGACAGTCAGGACTGCAAGGTGTGAGTAAATATACTGATTCACTGGTTTATTGTAAAATAAAAAGATTTAACAAAACAAAACACTTTTACAAACAAAACGGCACGGTGGCCAAAACAAATAGGTAAGCAAATAATAATTATAACAAGTATTGTGCTGATTTAAAGCCAACACGAGTAGCAATTGTTTACCTTTAGTATCTGTTCTTACTTGTCTGTTTTCTTTCTGCAGTCTTTTATATTATGGTCGAGGTGTCAACTGGCTATCCTCGGCCATAGTCTGCACAAGCTAGCTGACAGTCAAGCATTCTCACAAGGTATTTAAAACAATAACAAATAATGGCGGAGGAGAAACAGAGACAATGTTGCTGAGATAAATGCATATGCAAAGAGAGAAAAGCAACTGCTACCTACCTGGTCGCTGTACTAGCACAGTATTTGTTTTGTGTTCTTTTTGCAGAGTTTGTTTATTTTGGCCATTGTGCCATTTTGTTTTGTTCAATCTTTTTATTTATCATTAAAACTCGCTCATCACTGTTTTCATACACCAGTTCTGTCTGTGTCTGTGGCAGAGCAAAGCTCTGCCCTTTTTAAATTGGCAGGGATGGGGTTAATTTCCCTACCTGCCTGAGTTTATTATGTTCAGGTGGCTGGGGTTGATTAGGTTTATTAACGATCAATCAGCGCCCAGCCATCTGACATAAAAGGAGGCCTCTGCTTCTCATTTGGGAGGGGGGAGCTGAGGAAGCAGGTTGGTGTTTGTGGGTTTTTGTATTTGTGAATCCAGTGAAGGCATTGCTCAGCCTGGAAACCTTAATTTTGCAAGTTTTGTTTTTATATTGCTTTATTTGTGTTTAAATCCCTTTATTTTGCCCTTGTGCACATTTATTTTGTGTTTATTTAAAATAAAAGTATATTTGTTTGAACTGCAGTCTGTCTCTGGGCCTCTATCCACTCACCAGTGGGATAGCGCCACCTAGAGGCTCAGAGCAGTATTTTTTATTTGTTTGTTTTTTTTTGGAATTTTTGGGATAATTATTTATTTACTAATTTTTTTAAATGGGAAAGAAGAGCAGACAGCGGCAAAGGCAGGAAAGGCAGCAGCAGCTGAAGAAATGTAAGCTGCTGCAGCCACCGTTGGAGGACCCGGCCAGCCTCTTCCCCTGGTGTTCCTGGTGCGGGAAGGAGGACCATCGTTGGAGGTCCTGCCCAGATGTGCCACCGGCAAACTGGTGTGGCTGGTGTGAGGAGGATGGCCACAACTGGGCAGGATGCCCCTACAACCAGGCCCAGGAAGAGGTGCAGTATTCACCCCGGGCCTCAGGGGCCACCCCACTACCTCCAGCACCATCACCTTCACCACCATCCCAGGAGATCTGGGATTGGTTGATGCACCCTGAGGCAGACCTCGTCCACGATCTCCCCATAGTGATCAACATGCTGTGGCATCGAGATGGGGAGAGGTCGGAACAGTGGGAGGAACAACACCACCCGGTGTCCTTCCCAGAGGTTGCCCTCATGGTGGTTAATTACCTGGCGGTAGACATGGGAGATGCCCCGGTCACTCCAACAAAGAGGGTGGAGATGCTTTCCCGAGAGCCCGAGAGGGAGGAGGAGCTGCCGTCCCCAGAGCCAGAGAGGGAGGAGGAGCCGCCGTTCCCAGAGCCAGAAAGGGGGGAGGAGCCGCCATTCCGAGCCAGAGAGGGAGGAGCTGCCGTCGTCCTGATAGCCAGAGAGAGAGGAGCTGCCGTCGTCCCGAGAGCCAGAGAAGGAGGAGGAGCCGCCGTCCCCAGAGCCCGAGAGGGAGGAGCCGCTGCTCCCAGAGCCCGAGAGGAAGGAGCCGCTGCTCCCAGAGCCCGAGAGGGAGGAGCCGCTGCTCCCAGAGCCCGAGAGGGAGGAGCCGCTGCTCCCAGAGCCCGAGAGGGAGGAGCCCCCGCTCCCAGAGCCCGAGAGGGAGGAGCTATGGCCCAAGGATGCCTGCCTTGCACCGCTCAGGGATGACACATCCGCATCGCCTGGGGTTGCCTGCTGCTCCGCATCGCCTGGGGTTCCCTGCTGCTCCGCATCGCCTGGGGTTGCTGGTGTCTCCTTTTTGTTTTCTAGGCCTCCCGAGGGTCTGCTGCCACCGCCACCGTCACTAGAGGATCTTTATGTTTATTCTGAAACCCTCTGAAAATAAAATGAAATGGGAGGTGATTGTCATTTTTATTTTTGGTGCAGACACTAAGAGGATTTACAAGGATGTGTTCGGACAAATTTTCATTTAAACTATCAGCAGTGCTTGACTTAAAAATAGACAAGGACAAAGCAATTCTGAAGAGATTTCAAGTCTATTGAAACATGGCTATTTAAAAACAAGGACAGGAGAAGTGATTTAAAAGTGGAAGTCGGTACAGAGGGCTCCTTCATTTTCCAATGTAGATATTTAACAGTTACACCAACTTCACAGGTCCCTGTACAGCTGCTATACTTTACTGTATAGTGCCATTAATAATTTGCTGTGCTCTGTAGTTATCGGTATCTAAAATATATTCCTATTAAATTCATATGATAAAAGTAAGGTCAGGATAAAGTTGGCATGTTCATGATACATTATTGTTAGTGTAAGTATGAGTTGTGGTTAATTCATTTGAATCTAAATAAGAAGCCAAATAATGCCAAATAAAAAGCACATAAAAAAAACTGATCTTAGGCTGTAACAGGGTGATGTTACTGGTCGTCACTGAATAATAATGAATCAGACACAGAGCATTGGGTGTTCACACGCTGCACAGCTGCTCAGATTTAATTAACACAGGTACTGCCACTAAGGTAACAGCAATGGTAGCCCTAGTATCAAATTTAATAAAGAAAAGAAAAGAAAATAAAGCTACAAATAGAATTTTGCCCGACAACGTCCAGGAACCTACTACACTACGAAACCCTCTCTCTCTATACTGTTTGAGATCTACATCCCCTAAACTAACCTACCGCTGTTGCTCCCGAAGTCCTGGCCTCCCACGACTCTGGGTCTTGTGAGGGTCCTGGCTGAGCAGGGCCTTCACAGGCACCGTCTTGCTGTCTAGGGGTTCCACAGTAGTTAATCCTGCAGAGCGGATGGTCTCCTCTTTGATGTCAACAAAGCTGCCCTCTGTGTAGCATGATGGTGCAGTCCCCTTGAGCTGAGGCGCCTTTTGAGCTCCCTGGGCACACCCCCCAGCCAATCCCGACCTCCCAATCAGCTCAGTGCAGCCTCCCCAGGCATGCCCCCCCAAGCCAGCGGAAAGGCTTCTAATGGCACTGCTGGCAGTGGAAAGACTGACAGAGGGGTGACCCACTCCAGCAGCGGAAATGCTACCTGTGGCAACGTTGGCAGCGGCAAGGCTGACAATGGCAATGCTGTCAGCGGACATGCTGTCAGAGGATGTGCTGACAACGCCAAGGCTGGCTCCTCCATGCAAAGGCAGGTGTGGCAGTGCACATGCTTCCAATGGCAGTGCCAGCAGCAGAAAGGTGGACAGCAGTGTGGCCCACAGCAAACCCCTGAGGATCAGCAGCAAATGACCCCAGGCGGTGATGAACAGGCCTTCCTGGGCAATGGTGAACAATAACCCCAGGCGACGGTGAACAAGCCTCCCTAAGTGATGGTGAACAAGCCTCCCCTGGCGACGACGAGGAGGCCTCCCCAGACAATGGTGAGCAGGCCTCCCAAGGCATTGCAGGCTCAGCAGCCCTAAGCGGTGTAGGCTTTACAGGCTTGGGCAGGAGTTCTTGGAGGCGATGGGAGTAACAGGTAGGCTCCCTCTTGAGGTGGAGGCGAGAGCAACAAGTGGTCTCCCTCTGGTGGTGAAGATGGGAGCTGCAGGTAGTTTTCCCATAGCAGTGGAGGCGGGAGCAGCACCTCCTCCCATGGTTGCAAAGGCATGATCAGCAGGCAGTCTCCCCCTGGTGGTGAAGGTATGAGCAGCAGGGACTCTCCCTCTGGCTGTGGCGAGAGCAACAAGTGGTCTCCCCTGGTGGTGGAGGTGAGAGCTGCAGGTAGTCCTCCCATGGTAGCTGAGGCTGTAGCAGCAAGTCTTCCCCTGGCAGAGAAGGCTGGAGGTTGTCCTGGCAGAGAAGGTTGGAACAGCAAATAGTCATCCCCTGGCAAAGAATGCTGGAGAAGCAAATAGTCTTTTCCTGGCAGAGAAGGCAGGAGCAGCAACTAGTCTTCCCCTGGCAGAGAATGCAAGAGCAGCAGGCAGTCATACCCTGCAGGCAGGGCACATGTTCAAGGCCTTGAGAGTGTTGAGGTGCCCTCCGGGCATCCCTCCTCCTCCTCCTCCTCCTCTCCGGGGCGGAAGTAGCTGTCCCAGCGGCCACCCTACTGTGCCTGTGACACCAGTTCCACCTCCTGCCATGGAGGGGGTTGGTCGGGTGCTGTGTTCCTGACCTCGTCAATGGCAAAGCACCACTGCTCACCTTTTAGGCAGGTGAGGCATACGTCCAGAGTGGCAGAGACACGGCGGGACTTGTGACCAGCCTCGCACTGCTATTGCCCCACCTTCTTCTGGCTCTTTCTCCCCATTTTTATTAATATTTTTTCTGTCTTCAAAAAGACACTTTTTTCCCCCAAACTTTTTCCAAACTTTCCATGGCCTGAGGAGACTCTATTGTCCTGGTTCTGATACCATATGTGACAAGCTGGCCTGAGCGGTGACGTCAGACCTGGAAGAAACACACACAGCACTGCGAGTGAAATGTGAATGCGCTGCTTGCGCACTTTAATAATGGAACAAAATAAATAGACAGACAAACAAGCAGGGGACGAACGAGTAGCAATTGTTATTTCATTATTTTTCTACTTCTCTATTCTGTTTTTTCTCCCTGAACACACCAACCCTGAATAATTCATGCATCTATATGTACAGCTGTGCAGGGATTCACAGCATGTGAACTAATTTGTGCAATCCTCATGCCCACATACTAATACACTTTTTAAGCAGCCCAATTTATACCCTGTGCACCAATACCTACACACCAACAATAAAACAGCACATACAACATATATGCATTGTTAATATATGTTTCACGCAGTTATTCCACATCAGCAATGCAATAATCATTATCAATCGCATCACTGTAATAGCAATAAAACCTCTATCAAATTTGTGTAGCTTTAAGATCAAAAAAAGATATGTCTATTGAAAGATATATAAGCCCAAATTAATTCAATTCTCAAAGAGAGGTGTGGCAAAGTGCCTGCTCATTTGTGTATTTTCTGTTATATGTTGTGTGTTAATGTTGGTGTATAGTCATTGGTATACACGATATAAACGGGTCTGTGTAACACAAGTGTTTAAAATGTATATTTGTATTTAGGCACGAAGATTGCACAGCACTTCACATGCAAGTAAAATGTAATAATATGTGAGCACGGGGAATTGTACTTTATTAATTCACGTGCAGTTGTACTGCGACTCCAACTGAATGATTGATTGCTAATGGAGTCTCGGTACAGCTGCATAAAAACTGCATTTTTTCACCCACTCGGGGTTGTGTGTTCGGTGAGTGGAGAACAGGATTGGAGACTGAGGTAATTGTGATAATTAACATGAATTCCCTAACCTGCTCTGTTTTAAAATGTTTCCTTAATAACACCATTCCACAGACAGTTCCTCAGTCTGAATGCAGCTTGCAGTATGTCATTTCAATTAGATTTCAATTGTTTTAAACAAGTTCCATTCTTGCAATAAATGACCTTTCAGACAATGTTTACTCAACCTTGACACAAATGATCTGAACATTTCAATGAGCTGTTTTGTTACCTTTGCTACGGATATATCCATCTGGAATGGGCATCAGAACTCTCACAAATGAAGAGATTTTCATTTCTCTGTATGAAAGTATTTTTATTATTTTTGGAGAAAAATATTGATTCTTCAGAAAACTCCAATCTGGCAATGTGGTTGAATTACAAAAAAACCCAACTAATTTGTGCATGCAATGTCATATACTGTATCTAGTGATAATGATTTCCATTACATGAGAGTAGATGTTAAAAACATCATGCTGATTTGAACTCGGCTCTTGCCAAGATAAGCACCAACTAAGACATAGCTTTACAGTAAACTAATGTGATCCATCTGCATCTCCATCTATTTGCGTTTCTTTCCATCTGTTGATGTTGATATCCTTCTGCCTGGTGTTGTTGGCTGAAGTGTAATGCTGGCTCCAGGGATCAGCTTATTCACCTCCCCAGAGCATCAGCACACAGTGCAATGCTGGCTCCGGGGATCAACCACAGTGCGGTCTCCAGTGCATCAGCATGACAACCGCCTGGATTGAGCTAAGTAGGGCACATCTCTGTGGTCTTCAAATGGGCACCTTCTGTCCTCTGTATTTCGTCGACTAGCCCAAGACACCTCAAGAGGGCTCAACAGTGACTCTGGCGTCCCAGCATCACCCCTCTCCATCCCCCACTCAGCTCAGCCCAGCTTACTTACCTGTACATCAGTGTTGCTTTCTTTCTATTGTGCTTGAGATCCCCATCCAGAATCTTTCCATCTCAACCACAGCCAGTTGCTGCTCCTTTCTGCTGCTTCAGAAAAGTTCTTCATTGTGCGACGCAACTCTTGACCACTGCACCTGACATCTCTGAGAAACTGGGTTGTAGAGTGTGCCACAAATCCTAGACAAAGTATTTAAGTTCTTTGGCATTAAAAAAATTGAATAAACAAACTACAGTCTGGGTTTGCTGGGAGTGGACAGAGGGTTTACAAGACCAGGGTTAATTCCTTACATTTACCAGATCTAAAAACAATCTAAAAACCTGACTGCATCTGGATAGGGTAGCTATTGTCCACCTCTGTCAGACTGTGCAAGGACCTTGAATTGCCCACAAAACGGGCCTGTGCCATACCCTTGCATATGAAGGTGTCGGCAGCATTGTCCTTCGGTGTCTCTGGGTCATTTGAAAGGGTCACAGGTGACTTGATCTGAGTCTTTTATTTTAGCCTTTTAAATACTTGTGGTTATGAATGAGATTTATTCACTTGTTTTAACCATTTGTAACCTTACGGATTGTTATATTAATAGAAATTTATTTGCACCCAGTGTAATGTTACTATCAAGAAATGATCAATGCAGCTGTAGCATATCTGAACTCTGGATATGTACATTATATGACAGCTGACCTCTGCTGTAGATATTACAATAAAGCTTCCTTGGGTGATTTTGGATTTCCAATGCGTCCTTGGCTTTTAACACATGTGTCTAATCCACACAAGAATGAAGAAACAGACGTACAATAGGGCACAAAGATCCACTAGGAATGTGATCGAGTGAACTAAAACGAGGTTTCCATGCCTCGACAAATCAGGTGTAGTAGTTCAATGAGACCCCCAAACCGAGGATCTCCGTAGCGTGTTGAATCCAGGAGAAGAAACGTCTCATCTTGAACCATTGGCACCTCCTCAGAATATTCCTCCCGGAGAAGCCACCAAAGCCAGGGCTGTCGGGCAACAGATCATTGACATGGATGTTGCCCAGATGTATTTGTAATGTTGTCAGACTCCCCCCACACTGTATGTTCAATGTACACTTTCACCCTCACACGTTTGTATGCATATGACCTGTATCAATTAAGCTTTTTAATGAGAAATGCGTTCATTAACAACCTCATTGACTCAGTTACAAAGCATTAATGGATTGATTTTATTAACAAATTTCATTTGGAAATCACTTGCTTCTAAAGCTGTCGTTTCTATACAGCGATTGTTCGATACAATAGCGCTGATGTTTGAAAATCCCCCTAATATCTGTTGAAGCAGAAAATGTTCTCTAGAATTATTATACTACAAATATTCTTAAATCTTTAAATGCTTACCTGTAAAACTGTACATTGTAGAATATTTATTTTTTTATGTTCACCTTTAAAAGCTATTCTATCTTCACCAACTAGTAAATTATCAAACAAAATAAACACTTAAATACATGTAAAAATAACACCAGTGTGTATGGGCAATGATAGGTGTTCTTTAAATCCACAAGATGGTACCCTCTATTGGGTTAATGGTATAACATATAACTCTATAACTTTTTCTAATGGTAGCAATTCTTGCCCTGGCTTTATTGTGATGTTCGCTATGGGAGATACATTGTTTCAATGACCATCTTATTGAGTTGTGTAACTGATTCTCGGTGTGCATCGTACATTTCATTTGCCATTAGGCCCCAAATACATTGCCTATTTTTCAGAATGCTTTAACACAAACCATGCTTTGTTAGGTCAATATCAAGTCGTGGGTTTTGCAAAACACAACTTCTTCCATCAATCAAGTGAAGGTCTCTATGGGGCTGTAATACAATTTAGCCTGCTAATAAATTTCATGGCTCCACAGCCTAAAGTACAAGCCCACTAAACAGTCCTCAGGGAAATAAAAAAAACTACTTGTGAAAAATGAAGTTTGTCACTGAAACAATTTGTATTAATCCAGACCTCTAAAGGTAATTTCTATGGGGCCAAATAAGGTATTATTTAGGTAATGGCTTTTATGTACCGTAAATAAAATGCACTCTGCACAAGTGCAAAAAGGAATGGAGTAAATTTCCCTTTTCACATGAAAATGAGAGCTTATACGCAGTGAGGAAATTCCTGCATATCCCTGGATACATGTCAGTTATCATATGGTTGCATTGTTTCGTGTGTGTGTGAAACCATTGACTTATTCCATAAGTAAGTCAAATTAGGGGGGTTCCCGAGTGGCTCACCTGGTAGAAGCACAGCTGTGTGGTGTGCAGGGTGAGTCGTACAGCGCAGGTTCATGGCCTGGCTGTGCAAAGCAGACCGGTCTTTGCTGGGGACTCTGGGATCATGTCATGGGATCAGAGGATGCTCACTGAACCTTCGGGTCTTCTGAGCCTTGTGAGGTGAAAAGCTATTGGGAAACAATAGACCACGCTATAAGGCCCTGTGAAAATCACAGAAATTTAAAATTCACAGCAGTGTCATGATTAAGTATCATATTTCATGGAATGTGAACGAAACTATTTTATAAATTATGTGTACAGATTTTTTTTTTTAAACATTAAATATAGAGATAAATGAACTGACATCATCAACATCAACATCAAAGTTATTCAAGCACTTTACACTAGCTTATGAAACGGTGTTGTAATTAATAGCCTGTAGGTAAAGTGTATCTGATCTTGGGCCTCATCAGACTCATCAGTGACCGGCAACAGGTTAGTGCTTTACCAATTCCATAATCTCCTGCTTCTGATACTCGGCAACTTTAGTTAAGTATTCATGTCTCAATAGCTGATGTAGGAATCACTCCACCATTTGCTACACTGAGTCTGAAGATTATATGTAACTTTTGGTTGTCCAATTTTTCAAGAGGGATATTTGCGCAAACAAACGCCTCTGTCAGGTCAAAATGTAATGCGTTTCGTGCTTCTTGGTTTTCAGTGGACTTTTGCAACATGGAAGTCACTGTTTTTTGTCTCTTTGCAAGTAAAGCAGTTGCAGTACTGCTGTGGAGTTCCGCCTTTCTCTCTGTGAATACTTGAATCTAAATGACTGTCAACAGCCGATTCTCAGTAGTGATCTACAGTAACGTTGCAGGACGTACAGAAGAGCTTCCCTCCATCGCTGTGTAAACTCCTGCTGGATGCTGCTTTACATGATCTGCTGCAGACACATTTTTAGCCTCTTTAGAGACATTCATTTTCTTGTTTACAGTGTGTAGTATTTTGGTATATTGTTATAAGACATAATCATTGGACAGCACTGTGTGCGTGGTGAATAGTACACACTGGCACACAGCAGAGCGGCACAGTTTCGTTAATGTGATTTTTTTGTATGAAATACAGATAACAATTATGAAATAATTTATTTTGATTTCTTAAGGATATTGTAAATATCATAGTATTGGATTAACTTCACGATTTCCGCACAGCTAGTGAAATCACGATTTACACAGGGCCGTAGCTATAAGTCACTTTTGATATTAAAACTGGCGGATCTACACATGAGTAGTCACTTAACAATGAAACAGTAATGAGGTCGATATGATTCATCTTTAATGAGGTCATTGTCATTTTATAAATACTGGTTTACATTAAGAAGATAATGTGATAAAGTAAATCTTTTCAGGCCTCCTGAGAACAGAATTAAAAAGGTAAAATGATTTCCTGAAATGGTATGGGAGTGATTGGTTTCTCTGGGGTTTTAAAATCCCCAGTCCATTAAAGACTTTCATAACCACTTCAATCAGTACTCATTTCATTTGTTTGCTGTTCTCACACGCCTCGTAGTCACCTTCAACAAAGATTTGTTTCAAACAAGCACATTTTCTCTTATTTATTAACTTAACATTTCAAGTAGAAGATACATAGAACAGTGTAGAATAAAAGTCACACTGTGCAGAGTAAGAAGAGAGAGCAGACAGTAGGGCATGACAACATAGATCAAGCCTATCTACAAAGAAAATAATCCTTTCTTCAGACTGTCCACCCAAATGTGAAATAAAATGCCTGCCTTTTATTAGATTTATTGAGAAGCCAGAGGAAAGTGCGGACTGCTCTATAGTGCTGTACGATCTGAGAACTTTCAGCGTTAACTAAATGGAACATTCAGCAAGAGTTTAGTGGAAGTGTTTCAAGTGATATTAAAACAGTTTTTCTGTTTGAATTTGTAGGGGTCAGTGAAGGTTAAACACATATTGAGCCCACTTGAGATCGCTGTGCTCAAGCTCAGCTGCAAGGTGAGAGGATGTTTTCAAACTCAACCAACCCAGGACAAAAAGGAACAAGGAATAGATAAAGAGTAGGAGAGATGTATGTGTTGTGTCTGGACAACATTGTAACTCATGCTAATAAATAGATTGTGTTTAGATATTGTTTGGAAAACAGAGTGTAAGCAGAGCTCACAAAGTTCAGATTCACACCCACACAGTTAGGAAAGATATGTAAGTACCTGTACCTGAGCTACCTCCCAGAACATTAGTTAATTGGTGATTATCTGATTTCTGTTTATAACTCGTGCTACATTGCTGTGTCTAATGATAATGTTTGAGCTATATGCGTGTAACTTTTGAATAGTGGAATCAATACATGGAAACTTACTAGCATAGCAATTGGTACAGTTGATATTGTGTGCACTCGTTTCCAGACATCAGATTAGAGTCTTTACAGATTCTTTCTATTGATGCTTTGTGAAATTGTATTTATGGATGAGCACAGCCTGTTCACAATGGGACACTTATTCATCAAGAAATGAAATTCAATAACACAAGTAAAAGACTTTCAGATTGGAAACCCTTTGTAGTTGCGGTTAGTTACTGTCTGGTAATTGTCAGAGCTTAATTCAATAGTCCAATTTGTAATAAGCCAGAGTAGTGTACAGCTAACATAAGTGTTGAAACTTGCTGCTTTTTATGGACTTATTTGGTTGTTCCATTTTTTCTGTCAATCCTTTGATTAATCTATGTTGTCATGGACACAGAACAATATATTGAAAATAATACAGCCTTGTAATCTTCACATAACAAACCACTGCCAAAAGCACTTTTATTACAACAAGCACAGTATAATGGAGAAGAAATAATGCATTCTAATGAGAACATGGACGAGAACTAACATCCTGTATGAGGAATAAAAACAATGGAATTAAAACACGTTATTCTACATTTCTTGTTAATCTATATGACAGTATAGATTATAACAGTTTAAAAACTGACAAACAAAAACTGTTCTATCTACTTTTGCATGCTTTAAGAATATATTATGATCACATTATTCTATTAATGATTGCCTTTTGCTACATATTTTTAAAGATTTCTAATCTTCAACCAACACCACCAGACAGCCTCATTCCTCAAAAACTGTGATTCAGTCAGCTGAGCTGCAAGGTCAGGTGGATTTAAAGATTTGGAAGGTATTTTTTGTGATGATATGTCATTATATGAACATTTAAATTCAGCTGTATTTTTTATTTTTGTTGCTTTTAGGGGTTTGTACTTTTCAGCATGGAAAAGCACTGCAGGTCTTTAAAAATAAATTATCCCCCCCCCCCCCCCCTCATTGTGCTCCTTGGGTTTCACAGTTATAGTATATCCTGGTGAGGAGGTCTCAGACAGCTTATTACTGTAGCTATTGCACACTGTTTCTAGACAATCAGCTTGCACATTTTCCGGTCATTGGCATACTCTGCAATATGATTCATGGTTTTTCAAGCGCTCTCAGTTTGTTTGGTTCTCTTGTTACAAAATGCCCTTTTGAAAATCAAAGTTATAATAAAGACTGGGTTTTAATCTGACAGCTATATAGTGTACAGTGCCTATAGAAAGTTTACACCCACTTTAATTTTTCACATTTTGTTCTGTCAGTGACTCAGAGTTTCATACATTTAAATGAGGATTTATTCTACTTATCTACACACCATACTCCACACTGTTAATGGGAAAAAAGTTTTTATTGAGAAAAAAATTATATATTCAAAATACAAAACTGAAAAGATCATAATTGGGTAAGTCTCCACCCCCCTGAGTTAATACTTGGTGGAAGCACCTTTGGCAGCAATTACAGCTGTGAGTCTGTTGGGATAGGTCTCTACCAACTTGGCACACCTAGATTCAGCAATATTTGACCATTCTTCTTTACAAAGCTGTTCAAGCTCTGTCAAGTTCCTTGGGGAGCACTGATGGACAGTAATCTTCAAGTCATGCCACAAATTTTTGATTGGATTTAGGCCGGGGCTCTGACTGGGCCACTCATGGACATTTACCATTTTGTTCCTTAGCCACTCCAGTGTAGCTTTGGCTGTGTGCTGTGTGTTTAACACATCACATTCAGGGTCAGCACTGTGTTTAACACATCACATTCAGGCTCAGCGCTGTGTTTAACACATCACATTCAGGGTCAGCGCTGTGTTTAACACATCACATTCAGGGTCAGCGCTGTGTTTAACACATCACATTCAGGGTCAGCGCTGTGTTTAACACATCACATTCAGGGTCAGCGCTGTGTTTAACACATCACATTCAGGGTCAGCGCTGTGTTTAACACATCACATTCAGGGTCAGCGCTGTGTTTAACACATCACATTCAGGGTCAGCGCTGTGTTTAACACATCACATTCAGGGTCAGCGCTGTGTTTAACACATCACATTCAGGGTCAGCGCTGTGTTTAACACATCACATTCAGGGTCAGCGCTGTGTTTAACACATCACATTCAGGGTCAGCGCTGTGTTTAACACATCACATTCAGGGTCAGCGCTGTGTTTAACACATCACATTCAGGGTCAGCGCTGTGTTTAACACATCACATTCAGGGTCAGCGCTGTGTTTAACACATCACATTCAGGGTCAGCGCTGTGTTTAACACATCACATTCAGGGTCAGCGCTGTGTTTAACACATCACATTCAGGGTCAGCGCTGTGTTTAACACATCACATTCAGGGTCAGCGCTGTGTTTAACACATCACATTCAGGGCTGTGTTTAACACATCACATTCAGGGTCAGCGCTGTGTTTAACACATCACATTCAGGGTCAGCGCTGTGTTTAACACATCACATTCAGGGTCAGCGCTGTGTTTAACACATCACATTCAGGGTCAGCGCTGCGTTTAACACATCACATTCAGGGTCAGCGCTGCGTTTAACACATCACATTCAGGGTCAGCGCTGTGTTTAACACATCACATTCAGGGTCAGCGCTGTGTTTAACACATCACATTCAGGGTCAGCGCTGTGTTTAACACATCACATTCAGGGTCAGCACTGTGTTTAACACATCACATTCAGTGTGTCCTGTGTGTTTTTTTTTTTTTTTTTATTTTCTGCGGCTTTCTTTTCCTTCTAAGGTCATGCCATTTTTTTGTCACGTGTCTGTCACTTACAGTGTCCCAGTTATTTCTTTCCATGCCTATTGTCTTAATGTTTTTTGGCCCTGCGAAGTGTTAAATAATATTTCTTGCTTTTTTCCATTTCACTAACTAACAGGCCAATTTCATCTTTGTGGAAATTCGTTTCCTTTTCTTTTTGGCTGGTGCCATAGATGCATCAGCTGCAGAAGCCATAGCCTCGATCCTATTATATTTGCCAACTACTCCTTTCTGTTCACTATACCACTCATTTATCTTTGCCAGAAGGAAGTTCTAAATCTTTACTTTTGGTGTTGTGAATCTATTTATAATGAAATGCAGATTCCGATCTCTCTGTATAATGAGCAGTTATTTATGCTGTTCGTAAACTTGCGGTGAGCCCATAATGTCGAACTAGATGCCAGCTGGTTAATCAAAAGGCCAGTGGAACTGCACACAACTTTAGTTCTGAACATTTGTACTTGAAAAACAGCACTTTCAAAGTTTAAAAATATCTTCTTATTTTAAGTGTTTCCTTCAGAATATGGATACATATAGCAATGCTCTTAATGCTGCATGAAAAATGCTTCAAAGTGTTTTCTACACATGGGTGAACAGCCATGCTGAGCATTGATGTTTTTTAATGCTTGCAGGACTGTTTGTGTACCAGAGAAAAGAAACTGGAATTAAACCAAAAGCTGGACAGTTTTTATTCTCATTATTTTTTAAGTAAATCATATTGCAGTGTTAAAATATATATATTCTTTCAATCTTGTATGCATTAAGAAACTTTCCCTTCCACAAATCACTATGATTAGCACTGGGGCAGCTGAGCCATATAGAAAGAGAACTAGGTTATATGTAATTTAGCATCTAGAAACAGAGCTAGGTTAGATGTGATTTAGCATCTAGAAACAGAACAAGGTTAGATGTGATTTAGCATCTAGAAACAGAACAAGGTTAGATGTGATTTAGCATCTAGAAACAGAACAAGGTTAGATGTGATTTAGCATCTAGAAACAGAACAAGGTTAGATGTGACAGAACAAGGTTAGATGTGATTTAGCATCTAGAAACAGAACAAGGTTAGATGTGATTTAGCATCTAGAAACAGAGCTAGGTTAGATGTGATTTAGCATCTAGAAACAGAGCTAGGTTAGATGTGATTTAGCATCTAGAAACAGAACAAGGTTAGATGTGATTTAGCATCTAGAAACATAACAAGGTTAGATGCAGTACAGAATTTCCTCTGCCTTTAGAGAAAAAACAGCCCCATAGAATGATTTTACCACTTCCATGCCTGACAGTAGGCATGGTGTTCTTTTCTTTGTATGCCTCACCAGACTTTCTCTAAACATAGCGACTATCAGTGTGACCAAATAGCTCAAGTTTTGTTTCATCGCTCCACAAAACTTTTGACCAGAACTCATATCCATCATTCAAATGCCTTTTTGCAAACTTTAGACAATTGTCCTTACAACGTTTTACTAAGAGTGTCTTTTTCCTTGGCCTGGGACCATTGAAACATTCACTTTGCAATACTCAACCTATGGTTGAAATGGAATCCCCAGTCTCACTTTGAATATCTTTGGCAGTCAATCTCAGGGTTGTTATTAACCTTACTCAATTCTTCTGCTTGTTCTTGGTGAAAGAACCTTCCAGACTGAGAAAGTGTTGTGACAGTACCAGGAGTCTTGTACTTCTTGATAATAGAAACAGTAGTTAAAAGTGGGTGTGACAGAGAGCGAGTGAATCCAAGTCATAAATCTTCTTTACGATCTGTGAGAGCGCTGTATAACAGGAACAGTGTGCCCCGGACTGGATGGGTTGGCAATTCATTCCAGGGAAGGTCGGAAGCCAGGCCATGCAGAGTCACAATACCAGAAGTTATCGGAAGAGAGATTGCACTAGCTACCGAAGGGTGCATGACTGAAAGTATATCAGGGGATGTGGTGAGGCAATATTTTCCTTTGTTATGGTTATGAAAGGACCTGTAAGTGTTTTGTGTTTTGAATGTCTCAATAACTGTGTCGTTTGTCATTTGTAAACTGAAAACAAATCTGGGATCTGCCGCTATAAAGCCAGCACCAAACCCGGACCAGACTCTATTATTGTTTTACTATAATTGTATATTTCACCACTAGGAGCACTCACTTGGGAATTGTGATCGTGTATGTGTATAGTGTGTTTTAGTATTAAGTACTGTTTCAGGACTGAACCCTGTGAGTTTTAACTGTGCCACACACATCGTTGTGTAGGGCCAGTTATTATTATTTGCAGCCCAATAAAGAGCTGTTTTTCACCATGAACTGTGCTGTGTTTGTTATAATTGAGCACTGCATCACCTCCACACCTGCACACTGCAAACCACTTTGCCACAGTGGGATACTCAAATGCTTGGAAATCTTCTTGTACCTTTCTCCAGCTTTATGACAATAAATCATTTTTTGCCTAAGGTCTTCAGATAGCTCTTTACTTTTTCCCATATCGACTTGTTGGTAATGACAACAATCATCCTGTGCCTAACCCTTTTAACTCTCTAATAATGCTCACCTACAATCCAGAATTTTCTAGACTTTTCTAGATTAGGTTCTGCATTATCTTATTGAAATGTCTAGCACCTTGTAGACAATATTATCACAGTACGTCGCAGGGTATGAATACTTTTGACTAATTGTAGATATCTATTTCTTGTAAGTTTCCCCATCCTCAAAAGCAAAACTTTTGCTACAAAAGATTTTTCCTAAAATTCTTTGTTTTCAAGAAATTTCTAGAAATTATAAATTTCAATTGGGGTATATCAACTTTTGTGAGTGTGTGTGTGTGTGTGCATATGTGTGAAGCTGAACTTTGTGAGCTCTGCTTGCACGCTGTTTTCCTAACAATATCTAAACACTATACATTTTTTGGCATGACATAGAACATACATCTCTTCTACACAAGGTCAAATATACTGTACCTCATTTTATCAATTCCTTGTTTCTCTGTATCCTGAGTTGGCTGAGTTGGAAAACATCCTCCCACAGCAACTTACCTTACAGCTATTGCTTGGGCCACAGTGTTACAAAGTGTGCTCCCAAAATGTGTTTAACCTTCACTGACCTTGCAGTGGACTAACCTGAAGGCGAACTGCTGCAGAGCCAAGTGCCATTGTGTGGTACAGGCATTGGTGTCCTTGATCCGGAGGAGCCACTCCAAAGGGGTGCGGTCTGTGATAAGGGTGAAGTGTTGTTTCAGGAGGTAGTAATGGGGTGCCTCAGCTGCCCATTTTACTGCCAGATGAAGCTAAGTCAGCCATGCCTAATAAGGAGTCCACCTGGACCTTTTTAATCAAGGGCCTGATCTGTCCGCCCCCTAATTGCTACTCCAAATACTCTGACTCACTGTTGGCATCCAGGGCTGTTCATAATTTTCGACTTGTACAGGGGGAGAGCGGGGATGCATAATGCATTAAAAGAATAGAACAGAGCAGTATACTTACATTACAATACTAGTCAAAATCTTAACAAGAGAAACTCTATAGATCTATTCAGTTTGTATTACATTGCTTGCCAATTAATTGAAGGACCTGAAAAATGAACATTCATGACACAAAATTTATGGTGTACTAACATGAGAACACCATTAAAGGGTTGATTGACAAACATTATTTCACCCTTCATTCTCTTGCCTAATCCTTTACCAGAGTGAAAGTTCAGGTTAGTGAAGAATTATTGTAGAACACTGTGAAACTATTAATTTCTGTAACGGGTAACCTTTTTCTGTGAAGGTTGTCATTTTTTGTTACATACAACATTGGTTCTCAAGTCATATGTTATAATGATTATAGGCTATATTTAATGATGCCTGGAAGTCTGAAAAATAATTATTTTTCCATATTTGCAAGGAAAATGAACACTTGCACAGCAAGGAGCAGACCACTATACTGTCTGTGTGTGGCTTCTCAGATGAGAAAATAGACAAGATCTGGTGGTTTTAATTACTGTTTAGTAAACAAAAAAAACATTGTCTGTTGGAAATAGTCCAGTCTGAATATAATCAGAAGTATTACTAGCCACTGTCCAACCTCCTCTTTTTGGCTCAGGGCCGCTTGCAAATAGAAACGGACAATTTTACCAAACTGTGTGTTGGGTAACTTTTAACTAATACACACTACATTAAGAGTACAATACAATCCTGTTTCCATCCATTACTTGGATCAGAACGCCTTGTGCATCTGGTAGAGTTAACCGTGCCATGGGAGGATGCTGTGGATGAGGCGTATGAGAGGAAGAAACTTCGGGATGCTCAACTAGCTGCTGAAGCGGAACAGCGAGGATGGAGAGTCCGAGTTTACCCAGTGGAGGTGGATGGTTGAGGATTTGTGGTACACTCTACAACCCGGTTTCTCAGAGATGTCGGGTTCAGTGGTCAAGAGTTGCGTTGCACAGTGAAGAACTTACCTGAAGCAGCAACAACTGGCTGTGGTTGAGACGGAAAGATTCTGGCTGGGGATCTCAAGCACAATAGAAAGAAAGCAACGCTGATGTATGGGTAAGTAAGCTGGGCTAAGTTGAGTGGGGGACGGAGGAGGTGATGCTGGGACGCCAGAATCACTGTTGAGCCCTCTTGAGGCGTCGTGGGCTAGTCGACGAAACACAGAGGATGTAAGGTGCCCACTTGAAGTCTCCAGAGATGTACCCTACTTAGCTCAATTCAGGCAGTTGTCATGCTGATGAGCTGGGGAGACCTCACTGTGGTGGATCCCTGGAGCCAGCATCGCAGCCGTTGTGTGTGCTGGTGCACTGGGGAGGCAAAATAAGCTGATCCCTGGAGCCAGCATTACACTTCAGCCATCAGCATCAGGCAGAAGAATATCTACAGATGGAAAGAAACGCAAATGGATGGAGCTGCAGATGGATCACATTGGTTTACTGTAAAGCTACATCTTAGTTGGTGCTTTTCCTGGCGAGAGACAAGTTCAAATCAGCATGAAGTTTTAACATCTACTCTCATGCAATGGAATTCTGCAGGCAGTTGAGCAATGGTTGCTACTGTATGTTTACACTGTAACTTTCTATTGTCCTGCAACAGCTGTAAGTCACCTTGGATAAAGGCATCTGCCAAGTAAATAAATAAATACATAAATAAATAATGCCAAGGTTTTCTAAATTGATCTCTGAGTCTTGAGTATTGAGGTACTGTTGAATCCCAACTGCATAGAAAGACACTTTTAAACAAATAAATAAATAATGTCTAGGCTTTCTAAATTGAGCTCTGAGTCTTCAGTATTGAGGTACTGTTGAATCCCAATTGCATAGAAAGGAGCTTCTAAAGCTGTAGATCTGTTATGCTGTGGAGTGCTGTGTAAATAGATAGCAACACACATGCTTTCACAGTAAATCCTACCAGACTTACGGTACCACTATCATTAAAAAGATTGATTCCATCTTCATAATGAAGCTGATATTATAATTTGTTTTCTTTTAGATCAAATTGTCATTCAACAACTTGAATTTGGATGTGGAATAGAGAGGTTTTGGATGAATCTGAACTAGGGTGAATACATGATAATCTAGAGTCCATTAAGGAGTTGCTAGAATACTATTTCTAGTGGGGAGATCGAGATCATTTCAAAGTTTTATGAGGATAGCAAAATGGGTTGAAACAGTAATAAAAGCATTATAAATGAATCTCTTATAAATAAATAAATAACCCACATTATAGTCTAAATCATGTCTCCTTGCATCCAAATAATAATATTCTTTTTATTTCTCATATGTTGGAGGGTAATGTTGACTCAGTTTATGAAGCCATTTATCAGCACTGCAGTATTAAGGGATTGTTATTCCAATCCCGTATATCTAATCAGTGCCTAGAATGGCTATTGTATTTAATCAATAATTGGTCATTACTCACCAAGTCCAACTCCATAGCAGATTTCATGCATTCATATCACACCTCCAACAGCTGGGCCTCTTTCTTCGCATGGCCTTAAAACCTATGAATTATCTTCTGTTTAAGAACATTTCTTGGCAAGTGAAATGTAGATTCTTCCATATCTCCTTCCAATTATCTTGTGTTCCTCCTGCCACTCAATTGTGAGTGAATCTGTCCTTTTAACTACTTGTTCTGTTAGAAGGACATTCATTTTTGATACAATCCTTTTTAAAATGAGTGTTTGTCACAGAGACGGCCGAAGTGGGCGGCGTCAGAACCAGGAAAGGTAAGGCAATACACAGAACACAGGACGGATGAAATGAAATGATGAAGACGCCTGTTGGCGCCGGTTTAATACAAAATAAAAGGTTTAACAAACAAGAAAAACACAGGACACGGCACTCTACGCCAAAATAAATAGACAAACCAAAAACAGACTAAACTTAACAAAACGGTGCACGGACAGACACTGACAAACACGGTGAGCGGATACTTTCTCCTCTTATTATTATTATTATTATTATTACTACTGCTGCTGCTTATTTCCTCCGTCTCCAATCCCGTTCTCCGCTCACCGAACACCCAACCCCAGTATGTGACAACCCCCTCCTGGGCAAAGCGGTCTACATGGCCTCCTCCCACCTCCCCCGTGCATCTATATATACTATTGTGCTGGGATTCAATTACCAATTAATTATTCACTTGAATCCCAGCACGTGAATTAATAAAGTGCAATTCCCCGTGCTCACATATTACTACATTTTACTTGCACGTGAAGTGCTGTGCAATCCTCGTGCCTAAATACACATATACATTTTTAAACACTCGTGTTACACAGACCCGTTTATATCCCGTGTACCAATGTCTATACACCAACATTTAAACACACCACACGCAACACATAACAGATAATATACACAGGGGCGGGCACTTTGTTACAGTGTTAAATATATATTTTTCAGTCTTGTTGCCCTGTATCTACAGTAGATGTGTGGACTTCATTACCTGAACAGTGTAAATTTTAGATCAGATTCCAGTGTCAATTCAGAAAAATATCCTTCATTTTACAAACTCCTTTCCGTAAACACCATTCCGCTTTTGTCAATGAAAATAAATATAGAAATAAATTAACACTAGAACAGCCATGGCAGTCATTTTGACGGTTTGAGGTTTTCAAATTTAAAATTACTTTGCGTGTCTGAAAGTTTTCCTAAATACATGTGCCACACGTGGCGTTTTATCATTTATTATTTTGTGCACTGAAATGATGTATTATTGTGATTGACTATGTACCCTTACCTGATGTGTTTTTCCTTTGTATTTTCTTTTGTTGTTGCACTTTGGAATCTGCATGTTTAAATCACTGTTTATTTTTGTGTGCACACTATTTTACCATCTGCATGAGCACTTTCCCTACATTAGTAGGAAGTCCTGCCCCAGACCCAGTCAAGTGCATGAGAGTATCCAGGGGGATATAAAAGAGGAAGGACAGGAAGAAGGAAGGAGTGGTGTAGGGAAGCAGTCTGGTTGTGGCTACTGAAGGAAAACTGGTTGCTGGAATCGGTAAATGGATGGAAGAGAAAGTCACCCTGAAAGAAGGATTCTGGCTCTAGGGTAATTAGAGGATTTGGATTCCTTTGTGTTGCTGTTTTGGGATTTTTGTTGTTTTGGGACTGTACTACAATTTTTCTGTTTATTTTTTGGATTTTCTTTTTTTGTTTATGTGCGTGCTTTTCATATATCGTCATATTGGGCTGTTTTTTTGAAAGCTAGGAGATTTAAAAAAAAGCTGGGATTTAAGAAAGATGTTTTTTGGAGCTGTATACATTTTTATTTTATTTTCCTGTCATGCTGACGTTTGGCCGGGCTATATTGCAGGGGCTGTCCAGGTCTGAGCATACGGTGCCAGGAGTCCTGTGACCATTGAAGAGAGAGAAGGGAAGTGATGTTCATTATTATTCACTTATATTTTTGAGTCTTTGATATATTACAAATTCTATATCTATAACTTATATTTACCCACCCTGAGTCGGCTCTTTGTTCTGTCAGGGTATGTCTGAAGCCCACCAGGGTGAAACTTCCAGTTCCACGTCGGAGATCGAGGTCCAGGGGTCAATTCCAGGGTAATGCTTACCTGTCCACTGTTGGGGGTTGAAGTCCAGTGGTCAAATCCAAGGTGCAACAATTGGGTTCCAGAACTGGAGAGAGAGAGGGAGATACACAAGTCAGAGCTAAGCTAAGGAGAAGTAACCAGCTGGAACACAGGAGTGCATGAGAAAGCTTTACTTACCGTTATACACATTTCTGACGGCCTCCTTCTTTGCTCCCCCTTCCCCCTCTCAGGTTTCCCGGGATCTCCATCTTCATCTTCTTCAGTGGGTCGGTGTTTCGTTGCAGTGACGTCCATTGGCGGTTCAATACGTGGGATAGTGGACGTCGGGACGAGTGGGCAGCTGAGAGGTTTGGGAACCAACTTTAATCGGACTTCCAATACTTTTACTGGACTCTGTGTGGCAGCTAAAGACAAACATTATTTTTATATACAGGAGAGCATTATTTTTACATACAACAGGAGAGGATTACCTCAGTTTGTAATTTTTTCAGGTTCTCCCTCATTCTTAACTGTTTCTATCTGTTGCAAGTTTGTGTGTGGTTTTTAAGAGCATTTTTTACCCTGTTGAGAAACAATAACATTTGTTTTACCCTACCTGGGTTTCGCTTAGTGTGTGTGCGGGACCCCCGGGGATCAAAGGAACCTGTTCTGGGAAGGGTATTACTACTTGGTCATAAAGTTCCTTGTCCTTTTCAAACTCAATGTGGCATAGTTGATACTATTCAAATGATTTATTTACTTGTGGTTACCCCTGGTCACCCAGCCTATATAAACTCCCTGACGGCATTTGAAAGGCAGGATCATCCCACCCACCTAGAACCGCCAAAGCTGTCATTTTGACTGCTTTTACAATACATGTATTTTTTATTATTATTTTGAACATAACCTACAATATTTAATTTTTTTATACAAGCCTGTTCTCTCTACGGGACTTGGCAGCCATCAATTCCTTTTTTTTTCTACACAGGAATGCACCGGGGAAAATATCAGTAGGAGAGATTTCATCTTGAAGCTAGCCACAACTCTTCGATAGAAACATTTTGATCAGAAAACTACAAAGCAGCAGAGTGCTGTATCGCTACTTGGATTCTGTGCTGCACTGAGTGACACACATGCAAGAGAAAACATGTTACTTTCGTTTTAACTAAAAAACAACTTTAGTTTTTTTACAGTTTTGTATGTACATGCACCTGTTTACACACCAGCTTCTTTTTTGAAGCTGTGCTTTTATATGTTGTAAGACAATAAATCATTTTATGTTTAATTGTTTATTTAAATATGGCATTTTGGCTGTGCAGATGTTTAATATGATGTGCTTGAATAAAACTTTTGAGTTGTATCCGATAGGTTGTCTTTCATTTTAATACTGATGTTGTTTAAAATGTAACCGTCTTAATAACTGCTGGCAGTGGTTTTAGGTATGAGTAACTGTGGAGCTTCTCGTGTTAAAGAAAGAATCAAAAAACATAGTCGTTTTGTAGACATCACATCTGTATACAGCTGCCCCCTTTAAAATAGCCAGTTATCAGCATTGATATTGAGGATTCTCTGGCTATTCAGGTAATATTTTTTTTTTTGAGTTGCTGGGTCAATTTAGATGGAAGCTACAAACAGAAAGTCAAGTATGATTAACAATACTAAGAAAATATGCTGGGGGAAGTTCTGTAAACTCTTATATTGGTATTGCAATGTTCATTCTTCTGTGGCCTAAAAGAAAGGACATCTTCAGAGACAAAAAACTTTAATTGAAGAAACAAATCTTATCAGGAAAGGAAAAACCAAGCAAACCAATGGAACGATGCTATAAATCCTGCTTTGACTCACACATAGATAAGAGTCAGGTTGTGTTTAACAACATTTTCTTAGAGAAGAGGAGTCATCCCATTGTTATTCTGTTTAAAATCTATTAAGTTAACTGTAACTTGAAACATCTGGTGGTTGTTTATTTCTATGTTTACAATGACTTTTAGCAAGCTAGAAAGGGAATTATCGTACCATAATGCACTATTTTATCACAGACTTCATTTATTTTTTATTTCACAGGGTGGAGCCAGGCTTCCTGATGTAGTGTTTAAGACATGGCGTTAGTAACATATAAAACATATAGAGAGAGGGGCTCCATCTCTTCAAGGCCCAACATACAGAAGGGGGGTTCCATCATTGAGGAGACCCGACACACAGGAGGGGGGTTACCGTCTCTGATGTAACCCAATATATGAAGAGGGGTCACTGTCTCTGAGATGACCCGACATAGAAAGAGGCTCATGAACCAGAAACAGAAACATGAAGTTAGTAGATATTAGAACATATAGATCAGGGTGTTCCGCCTCTTCAAAAAGCCCAACATAATAGAAGGGGGTCCCATTGCTGAAGAGACCCGACAAACAGGAGAGGGGTCACAGTCTTTGAGGAGACCCGACAAACAGGAGAGGGGTCACTGTCTTTGAGGAGACCCGACAAACAGGAGGAGCTCCTCCGCTTGGGGACCCTCACAGAAATGGAGGTATCAGAACTTGAAAGAGAAGAAGACAAAGAATCATGCATACTAAAGGAGGAGTTTGGTCAGGGGTCCCCTCTGACTCATGGAGAACCCTCCTCTACAAGTTAAATGAAGTGAAGCTTAACAAAGGGTTGGAGAAAGTGGAATCACTAACCCCCCAAAGAATTGACCCCCAACTCCCTGCTGAAGACACCTATGAGAAGAAAAAAGAGGAACCGCCAATGCATGAAAAAAGGAGTAAATAGAGAAAAAACAATTAACACAAAAAAGGGAAGAAGGCACGTGACAAAGGGTTTAGTAAGCTGTATGCTGTTGACTATGTGAAGACCCTACACATGGTAGAAAGAAAAAAAAAACTTTTTCTTTAGGAGGAAATCTTTGGTGATCCTGGCAGAAAGGTCGCCCCCACTCCAGACATACTAGCAATGACTGACGGGCTGAGGATATTTCAGATGATGAAGAACAAATGTAAGCTTCAACTGCTGATGAGGTCCAGCGTCCTATATTTTTTAATAGGTGCTAGCTGATACTTACTTTTGCAGCTGCCCCTATTCTGAATGAATGAGGAGTATAGAATTGTGAGGGAAGACCTGCTCTGGACACCACAGTGGAGAGATCGAAGAAAACCAATGCCTTGATACAATGGACCAGTAACAAAGGTTCAGAGGATGAAATGGTCTGACATTCTGCGATGTAGTTCAGCATGGAAGTATAGGGGCACAGAGGAGAGATGATTTTTGAAAGCTGAATACATTGTCCTTGCTGCAGCTGATCTGTTTTTAACATGCGGAGGAATAGGATGAAATGAGAATCTGGAAGGAGCTTGAGGCCACTGCAGTGGATGCCTAAAGTAGGAAAGCTGGAAATAGAAGGAATCGTATATTCGGAGCAACTCAAAACCACCAAAAAATGTGGATAGGCATATGGTTTCCATAGTTAAATCATCGAATGGAGAAAAGCAGCCTTGGCAGAGAATTGAAATCAAGTTGCCGAGAATGTCTATAGAGATAGGCAGGCGTGCAGGAGATGGAGCCAGAGAGCTCTTGGAAATTGATCGCAGGAGGAGACGGACAGCTGGGATTGATAGTATAGTTGGAGAAGTGATGGACATCAAGCGAAATTGGTGTTGAATTCCTGATAAATAGGATTTGATTGTAGCTGGTGCCAGATCCAGTCCTGGTTAAATGGTGTAGGATTAATCCTGCTTTTGTTTCAGAAAGTTACAAGCCCAACCTGTAGAGTATGAGAATCTGGTAGAAGAGGCAAGTGCTGGCAGAGCAAGCAGGGATGGGGTTATGTGCCTGGGTTTATTATCTTGAGCTGAATTAAGTAGCTGAACATATTAGGGGAAGTTAACCCCATGCCTGCCAATTTCTAAAGAGCAGAGCTTTGCTCTGCCACAAATCAGCTGATTGAACTGTGCTGCTGGAGATGGTAGAGCTGTAAGGACCTGACTGTGGAATTTGGAAATCTGTAAACGAGAAAGAGCATCAGCTGTATATTATAAAAGCCGAGCAGGTATTAGGAAATTTTTAGAAACTGAAATCCACACTAGCCACTGCAAATATTTGCATGATAAGAGAGGAACTGGAACGTCCTTTATTTATAATTTGCACTGTAGCTACATTATCGCAGTAGAATAATAATGATTTCTTAGACCAGAGATGACCCCATAACTGGGCTGCCACAACTATGGGGTATATTTTGAGAAGATCTGTGGATTTTAGATGTAGAGGCAGAGACTAATTTAGTAGCATGAATTGCATCTGAAATGGTAATGTAATGAATAGAAAATTGATCATGAGGAATTAATTGATGAAGCTGGAGCTTGACCCCCACTGTGCTGATAAATGGATGATGAGACACTTTTCCCCTGACATTTTCACAGTGCTGATGCCGATGGGATTAATTCTGTAGCCTGGGAATGGGGGAGCTAAAAATGGATTGACTATAAAACCTTTTTTTCGATTTGAGAATGAACTACATCTGGTTCTTGAATGCCAGAATGAAGGTTCTTGCTTTGAAAAGAGGAGGATGGAATTTTTTAATCCATCTATTAAGTGTCGGGGTGATTCTGGAGTTTTTTGGATAAAGCCGGAATGTTTATGGGCGTGGAGACTGTGAGCATTGGAGGGAGTCACTTGGAAGCTAGAGGGCATATAGTATTGGAATGTGCATCCCTGCAGGTAGTGCACATATGAATAAAGTTACGGTTGCCTGTTTGAGCAGAAACCAGCATTGAAATTATTACAGTAGTATCTCCCTCTGGAGAATCTAATTCAGGGGCTGAAGCATGCAAAGTATTAAGGAAGGATGCTCTGTTTGAGTAGTGAGGTACTGAGGTGCCAGGTGCTGATTTGGAGGTTGACGGTATTGCTGCCTTTGGGCAGAGGGATGTTGAGGGAGCTGTAGAAACACAGACCCCGCATGTATTGGCTCTGAGATGAAAATCCTATTAAATAAATCTGAGGTTATCGGATGCCAGGATAGCTACTGCTTTTGCTGATATGGTCCTTCCATATCTGACAGTTCCACTATGTAATATGCATAGCAGTCTAGTTCAGCTCTTCGGTTAGGAAATACAGAACATACCATGTCTCTGTATATAGAAAAGGCGAGGATGACTTCCTCCAATGTTACATTTTGTCAGTAGTCTGGAGTCTCTGGATTTTAAAGTAACTGATAGATCTCCACAATCCACAACTCTGTGTTCCAGAAACTCTGATGCCGTCGTCAATAATGAGACAAGATTGACGTCCTCACCTTCGATTGTGTTGCTTCTGATCTGCAGAGATATTGAGTGATGTTGAGCTGAGGTTGGAGAGGAGGAGCCATATGCAGATGCAGAAATGGAACTCCCTGCTGGAACCGCATTGCTGTTTTTAAGGAGGGTTCATGGTCCAGTCCTTCCAAAACAGTCACTTGGGAGGAGCATCCTGGGACCGGAGATGTTTGGATTGGTAAAGATTAGGACCTTGGGTGGCAGGTAGACATGGAGAAACTTGAACAGGAGCCTGATTAGATCTAACTGAGATGCCAGAGGGAGAGAATAATGGGTAGCTGGAGGGACCCTGGATTGAAGCTGGAGGTGAATGGTCTGGTATAGAAAGAAAATCCTGAGAATCCTCAGAATCAGAAGACAGATGCTGCAAATACTCCATTATACTTGATTAATAGAAATCGCTGGGTTTTGAAATCCAGTTAGGTTTACACGAAAAACAAAAAAACACAGCTAGATAGGGGTGACTGATGACTAAATAAGGTGGATTTAATTGATGAAAGAAGATGATAGGATGCAGGTGAGCCTAGCCTCACCCCCCTGAAACACACTTATAGGTTAACATGAGTTCTATGAGTGTGTGTTAAAAAGTCGTATGACTCAGTGGTGGGTTCTTAACATTAGGCTTCCTTTTAAAAGCATAAAAAGGTTGTTTATATTGTTGAGTGAAAAGCTCTTTATTTCAATTTCTTGTAACAATGACACACAAAGAGTCAAACCACACGCTTTCATTAATGTGGTAATCTCACAAGACAGTAAGGAGAGTCCTAGGAGAGGCCCTCAGATTCACCACATAGTCTCTGCGGTGAAAAACGTCTCAAAGACTGGAAAGCTCCTCAGCTTATGTACTCAACTGCTCTATCACAAAAGAGGGCAGGGCCTCTCCCTGACAGTATATTTTCAATACCTTATATTCTCTTAGCAAGTTTCATAGCTTTAATTATGCCAGTACCAGGTTCCAAAATAGAACATGTAGTTTTGATACAAACCATTCACAACGCTATGCAATAAATATAGGATTGGTGTCTATTTTAGCGATTTAGTCGTGCGACAGCTAGGTGTGAACCACGAAAAGAGGTATTGACGAACAAAAACCTTTATACATGCAGCCCTTAATTTTTGCTGTTTTTCATGGAACTCTTTCACACTTTTGAGCAGGAATAAACAGTAAGCTCTGTTCATACAGTACACAGACCACTCCATTGAACTGAATTGATATAAAAGTGCTGTGTTATTTTGGTTTTATGCGGTTAACGGTAAGTTTATATTATACTTGTTGTACTATACTGTACTTCCCACATGTATTTTTAATTTTCAGTTTAATGAAACTTTTTCCAGTTGAAAGCAGTGCCACATGTTTGCACATTAATAAGTGCTTACAGATTTACAGTAACCCTATCATCAAAATAATGAACTGGTTTTATGTTAATGATACAAGTAGTATTAATTACAAATACATTCATATCAAAGAAAAATGTCATTAAATAAGGTCACAGAGGTTTTGGTGTATTGGTGTTATTAAAAGGCAATTAATTTGAAGGACATAATAAAAAGTTTAAGATTCAAAATGCCTTCAAATAGCTCACTATCATTTTACATGAGGTTCTTTTTCTAAAACGGTTTGCAGCAGTGAGCCGTGATGAAGAAGCTGTGAAATCACATTTCCGACTCCAGAGAGAAATTAGGGAAGAAGATTAAAAACCTAATAAAGGATCTGTATTTGTTTTCTTTGGCAGAAATCCCATGTTGTTTTCATGCTTGAAAAGTACATGTTTATGTGAAATTATGCAGGTGTGTTTAAACTGAATTTATAGTTTGCACTGAACTCAGTTCATCAAAACTGGAAGCAAGTGCAATTTATGTGTTCATTGTTGTTGTTGTTGTTGTTCTTATTTAGTATATATGCATACATACATTCTGACAAAAGTGGTTGAAATAAAATGCATTAAAATGAATAAGAGATGCTTTGGTCCACATTGAGATCAATATAACAATTATAATGAGATAAAACAACCGTTAACATAGCACTTCAATGGTAAGGATTGGCAAACAGCAGCCCAGACTAGCAAATATGCATTACTTTAGAGCTACTGATACTAAAAGGTACTTCAAAAGATGGCTTGAAATACTGTTCAGAATAGCACCATGGAACTGCGCATCTTTTATTTCAAAGTGTCATGCTTTGATGAAAATGCTCCAGCACTAATGCATTTGTACAATGTAAGGTCAGTATAGTGGATTTAGCAGAGAACCTATTACTCATGAATTTCATCAGACTCCTTCTTGGAAACCAACACTCAACCTCCCCCTATCAATAACCTGTGCTAATCCCATATTTAATCCCAAGCCATGAGTTTGCTCTCTGTCTTGTGTTTTTTGTTTTCCACCCCCCTCCCCCCCACTGAGCTCACCTCTTCTATTCGACTACTGCACCTCTGCAGCTGCGCTCTCCTCTGCAACGGTCTCCCTCTTCAGGGTAAGTGAAGCTCACTCCCCAACCTTAAAAGCCCAGCCGCTGCTCGATTAGTCTCTCTGCAAGTCAAATCTAACTATGACTGTCATCTTCTCATTCTCTCCTCTAGATTCCCCTTCACGGAAGTACTGGTTGCTTCCCATCCGTGGAGATCGATTGGTTTCGTCTCTTCTCCACGAGGGCGGCTCTATGACCCAAGGGGAATCTCCTTCCTCTTCTCTAACTTATAAGCACATGTCTTCCATCATCAATTCCCAAGGTCTCTTCCTCTACGCAGCCATCGATCATGTCCAGTGAAATAACAATTGTTATCGTTTTGAAGTCCTAATGTATAATTTTAATTCCTGTTGAGCAAGACTTATTATTATTTATTATCAAATTGAATGTATTTGATGGCGTGGTGATTAATGTACACAATTGAAATGGAGACCACTTAAATCAGATTGCAAATCTGCAAGATGTATTTATTAATTATAATGTAATTACAAGTTATTTTTGGCATTATTGTAATGGGGTGTTTGTGCTGTAAACTATGAAGAGATCAACTTAGTACACTGAGATCAATTAGAGAAAACAACAAATCTGCAATACATATGTGAGAGGGCGTGTGGGTGATTCACTGAGAGAAGCAGAGCCATTGAGATTATTTGAAACGCCACCCAGGCGCTATGATTTATTTTATAATACCAACATTGGTATGTTGGTCTTTTTTTATGAAGACACATTTCTGTAGTGCCTGCAATTGGTGGAAAGAAAATGTAATGTTCAAAACCAAAAGATGAAAGAAAGGAAAATAAAACACTAACAAAACTACAAAGAAAAGTGCTGCAGTGCCTCGCCCCCTCCACTAACCTGCAAGGTACGAGATCAAGTGATGTTCCCCTATTCCCTCAGTACCTAAATGGGGTAGCCCAGATCCCCCTAAGCTACAATAAATAACGTCCCAGGGACTGTACTTCACCAGTATGGGTACAGGGTAACTAATAGTGCGTCTTCATCCATTGCCACTGCCTTTTCTTGTTCTCCAGTGCCACTGTAGAAGGAGCTGGCAGTTTTTTTTCTTTTTCTCCGTCCATATACTTTTGTTTTCTTTGTTATTCCAATGCTCCAGCAAGAGTTTCCGCTGTGTTGTATCTTGCAAGGGCTAACCAAAGGACTAGGAGAGCGTCATTCTTATGGCCAATCAAAGAGGTCAGTGCGACACACCCTCACTCAACCTCTTTGTGTCATCGCCATGAATGGCAGGTGGGTCCTACAAGGCATCGACCCCCCCACCCCCCTTCAGGATCATGCATGTGCCCGATAGCCAGCACAGATCTCCCCTGTCACAACATGCTATTTAGCATTGGAGTGTTATATGAGGATTTTAGGAATTTATTGTGCCGGAGAGGTGCTTGCGTTGTGTGCAAAAAAAGAACAGATTATTTTTCAATATTAGGCTAATGGCTGGTTATTGAATCTGCAACCTCAAAAATGCACAAATATACATATTTTCCAAAAAATCTGGAAAGGGATATTCAATGTATCTCTGAAGAAAAATACAATGTGTTGCCCTTTAAGCAACCACACAACTTGTGTGAAAATAAAATAATGCATAACACGTGTGAAACATGCCTTAGCCACAAAAAAAGCCATCTGTTAAAAGCTAATGATTTTAAACAATATAGTCAATAGCAAGTTTGTGTAAAATAACGTGGACATTTTTTTGTTGTTTTACAGGCATGTAGCTTATGAAAAGCTGTCTGTGTGTACTGCTGTGCAGAATTTAATAATTGTTAAGGCTGTGTTCGAAGGTTCAAAAGTTCAAAGGATCATTCGCTAAAAAGGAATTCAATGGTAGTTCTAAACCTTCGAAGGTTCGTCAGGCAGAACCTCTTGTTAAAAGAAACTGTTTGAAAATATTTGAATACTAAATCACATATTAAATGTCACACGGAAAATTCGATCTTTTGATTTCTATAATGCCCATTACCTACACAGAAGCTATTGTGTATAAAAAACAAAAAAACAATACCAAACAGTACCCAATGATTGTTGTATGCAGCCCTTCTTTTGGTGCTGTTGTAGTGCATTGGAGCAGACCATTATGGCAAAGTTTATGCAGACCTTCTTTTGGTGCTGTTGTAGTGCATTGGAGCAGAACATTATGGTAAAGCTCTGGGGTGTTTGTGTAGCGGCTGCATTGCTTCAATAAAATATGCTCTGAATGCCACGTGTACAAGACAGTGTAAGATAAACGTTATGGTAGAATAAGTGTGAAACATAAAATATACGCTAAGACTAATATTTTTTAATTTTGAAAAAACAGCATTTTACATTTCTTCATTTGCTATTTCTACAGCCAAGTGTAGAAAAATAGCATAATGTTTATTGAAACTTTTGAAAGAAATTTCTTGAAAACCCTCTGCTGTTTGGGATTTTTTTGTTAAACGCCCAAATGACCCCAAAAAAGTAGAATGCAAACTATGCAAGTGAGTCGATGTATCATGAAGGCACAACCAAGCTCCGGGACTCTTGACGCACAACAAATGCAATTTATATATATATTTATATATATTTATAATTTTATTTTTTTTACAGATCCACTCATTGCAGTTTAAACCGCCAGACTTCCCATCAAAATCAAGTGTGACTGAAAGATCAAGTTCCTATTTTTTTTAAGATGCTGTGACGGAGAGCGAATGAATCCGAATCAAAAATCTCCCTCTCGACCGGTGAGGGCACTGTACAACAGGAGCTGCGAGCTTCCTACTGAATGGTTGGGCAGTTCATCCCAGGAACAGTCGGGAGCCGGCCATTCAGGAAGAGGGCGGCGTTACGGTACCTGGAGTCATTGCCCTAGTACGGTGAGCGAAGTTTCAGTCATGAATTGGAGGAGATGTGATTGAACTAGCTATCGGAGGGGGCGGGGCTTAGGGTACTTTAGGGGGACGTGACGCCGTAATCGGCTCCTTTGTTGTGGTTAATGGGAGGAGACAAGGACGGAATCTTGAATGAAGTGTGGGTTCATTGAGGAGTATTGTGTTTGTTTTGCCAGACGGCTGATACGAAGCTGGAGCTGCAGCGAGAAGCCCGGACCTGAACGCGCACGAGCACCAGCACTCAGAGCACCGCACCTGCACCAGAGCACCCAGTTTGGAGACGTGTAATGAGTAATAACATAATTACTTTGAAAAATGGCCATACTTGTTACAATTATTCATTTGTACTTGTTGCTCGGCATAGGCCAATCACAGGGTGCAGATCTAATTAGCATATTTACACGACTCTCATTGCAACAAGGCCAGAGATACAAAAACAATTTCTGTTGTCAATTCTAGTTGACAACAAACAATTGACAACTGGATTTCTGTTGATAAATGTGTCACACACACACACCTGAACATTTTAAGTTATTTTAAATTCAGAGCTTCTTCAATTTGTCTTTTACCTCCGCTGAAGATTTCCTGAAAATATTTGCTAATTTCTTATATTAGTCTTCTTTTTTAATGCAGTCTTTATATTCCGCACATCAAACATCCCATAAAGATTTTCCATCATGAAAAAAATCGATCAATTGCAAAGTGTCCTCATGCGTCACTTGTCTGTAGCCAAACTTCCTATTTAGCAAAATTGAGAATGACATCAGAAATGCAATACCATTGGCTGATCACAGGTTATATTATTATTGTTATTATTATTATTATTATTATTATTATTATTATTATTATTATTATTATTATTATGCAAAGAAATCCATTATTAGTGAAATCCAAGATGCCATTGATCCGGTTAGACAGAACCAGTTAATATCGTCCCAAACAGGGTTAAAGACAGCAGAAGTTCATTAAGGGCTATGTTGTTAAACCACAGGGAATGGATGATATTTCACCAGCAAAAATCCACCTGAACCCGGCTTTTAAATAGGACTTGGCTGCATCTTTAGTTTTTCTACAAGGTCAAAATGAATCTGTTTAACCTTTCTTTGAAATGCCTTTGAAACCATGTTCATGATTTCCCAAGGAAAGAACTGCATTGAACGCCTTTAGGGTTTCATGGAGATATAAAGAAGTTTTCCACATGTATTTATTTCATTTGTGTTGCACGCTGGGGTAAACCCCTTGAGATGCAGCAGCTTGAATTTGCAGGCTTAAGCAAAGCAATATTGCATTTCTATGGAATATTGGAACACGGGGCACTTTGATATCTGAAACAAGAGAGACAAATTAAATCATAAATTATACTGTGGTTGCGAGATATCTCTCCAGAACAAGTGTTAGCTGCATGTAGATTTGCAGTTTGCTTGTTTTACTGTGGTTGTGAGATATAGCTCCAGAATAAGTGTTAGCTGCATGTAGATTTGCAGTTTGCTTGTTTTACTGTGGTTGCGAGATATAGCTCCAGAATAAGTGTTAGCATGTAGATTTGCAGTTTGCATGTTTTACTGTGGTTGCGAGATATAGCTCCAGAATAAGTGTTAGCTGCATGTAGATTTGCAGTTTGCTTGTTTTACTGTGGTTGTGAGATATAGCTCCAGAATAAGTGTTAGCTGCATGTAGATTTGCAGTTTGCATGTTTTACTGTGGTTGTGAGATATAGCTCCAGAATAAGTGTTAGCTGCATGTAGATTTGCAGTTTGCATGTTTTACTGTGGTTGCGAGATATAGCTCCAGAATAAGTGTTAGCTGCATGTAGATCTGCAGTTTGCTTGTTTTACTGTGGTTGTGAGATATAGCTCCAGAATAAGTGTTAGCTGCATGTAGATTTGCAGTTTGCTTGTTTTACTGTGGTTGTGAGATATAGCTCCAGAATAAGTGTTAGCTGCATGTAGATTTGCAGTTTGCATGTTTTACTGTGGTTGTGAGATATAGCTCCAGAATAAGTGTTAGCTGCATGTAGATCTGCAGTTTGCTTGTTTTACTGTGGTTGTGAGATATAGCTCCAGAATAAGTGTTAGCTGCATGTAGATTTGCAGTTTGCTTGTTTTACTGTGGTTGTGAGATATAGCTCCAGAATAAGTGTTAGCTGCATGTAGATTTGCAGTTTGCTTGTTTTACTGTGGTTGCGAGATATAGCTCCAGAATAAGTGTTAGCTGCATGTAGATCTGCAGTTTGCTTGTTTTACTGTGGTTGCGAGATATCTCTCCAGAACAAGTGTTAGCTGCATGTAGATTTGCAGTTTGCATGTTTTACTGTGGTTGCGAGATATAGCTCCAGAATAAGTGTTAGCTGCATGCAGATTTGCAGTTTGCATGTTTTACTGTGGTTGTGAGATATAGCTCCAGAATAAGTGTTAGCTGCATGTAGATTTGCAGTTTGCTTGTTTTACTGTGGTTGCGAGATATAGCTCCAGAATAAGTGTTAGCTGCATGTAGATTTGCAGTTTGCATGTTTTACTGTGGTTGTGAGATATAGCTCCAGAATAAGTGTTAGCTGCATGTAGATTTGCAGTTTGCATGTTTTACTGTGGTTGTGAGATATAGCTCCAGAATAAGTGTTAGCTGCATGTAGATTTGCAGTTTGCATGTTTTACTGTGGTTGTGAGATATAGCTCCAGAATAAGTGTTAGCTGCATGTAGATCTGCAGTTTGCTTGTTTTACTGTGGTTGTGAGATATAGCTCCAGAATAAGTAGCTGCATGTAGATTTGCAGTTTGCTTGTTTTACTGTGGTTGTGAGATATAGCTCCAGAATAAGTGTTAGCTGCATGTAGATTTGCAGTTTGCTTGTTTTACTGTGGTTGTGAGATATAGCTCCAGAATAAGTGTTAGCTGCATGTAGATTTGCAGTTTGCATGTTTTACTGTGGTTGTGAGATATAGCTCCAGAATAAGTGTTAGCTGCATGTAGATTTGCAGTTTGCAGTTTTACTGTGGTTGCCTCCAGAATAAGTGTTAGCTGCATGTAGATTTGCAGTTTGCATGTTTTACTGTGGTTGGTAAGTGTTAGCTGCATGTAGATATTTGCAGTTTTACTGTGGTTGTGAGATATAGCCAGAATAAGTGTTAGCTGCATGTAGATGCAGTTTGCATGTTTTACTGTGGTTGTGAGATATAGCTCCAGAATAAGTGTTAGCTGCATGTAGATCTGCAGTTTGCATGTTTTACTGTGGTTGCGAGATATAGCTCCAGAATAAGTGTTAGCTGCATGTAGATCTGCAGTTTTTGTACCAAATCTAAACGAACACAGATCTGCTAAAGGGAAATGTCATCCATTATTGTGAAATACAGCCAAACCATGTGCAGCTTACTACAATATAGCTTACAAAATTGGATGTGTACTGCAAAACTGAATAACAAATAAAACTGTAAAATACAAGTCAACAGTGAGATATTAAATTAGACAGAGCAGAATTCCTTTCTATATTTATATTTGCTTTGGAATGCTTAGCATGCGCATGTACTGAAACTGTAAAAAAGATTAGACAGCAGAGATAAATATAAGTCAAGACCTATTGAACTATGATTCAGGGATGGACCACCTATTAATTAAAGAGCAGTGTTTTAGTCCTTCTTCTGTATGTTTAGTCCTTCCTTACATTTAAACAAATGCATATAGTTTACTGTACAGGACAAATACGTTTTGTATCATTAAAAAGAATAAAACAGTTTCTGTCACTATCTAAAAATACATGAATTGTTGACTGATGAGAGCTATCAATACTTTTTAAGTGCATTTGTAAGACTTAAAATTTGGTGACTTTGGTGTTTTGTAACTGAACTGTATCCCATAAAGACTACCCACGCAGCATTGGGCTGCACAAAATGTCAGTTTATCAACCAAGATGATTATTGGCTGCTAGTTGTGTTACAAATTAATTAAATCCTGTGGTTACTTAGCAAAGCCTGGCGACGCAGCATTTGACAGGCTGCACAAAACTTGACAATTAGTAGGTTTATGAGATGATATTATTAATTTCTCAAAGAACCTATGGTGCATGGTGCATGGTGCATTTCATAGGGCTCTATAAATGAACCTACAATGACAGCCACTGGTGCATCATTGTGTTGTAAACCCATATCACAATAGAAAAAGGACAGGATCATGTTGTTATTTTCAGGAATAACAGCCCTGCTAGAGCGATAGGGTTATAACACTGCTTTCTATTATGAATAATACAATCCCCTCATTTTGGAATAAATCAAATCAAACATCACAATATTGAATCATTTTTGTCATTCGCGTCCAGCCCTCAAATTAGAATACAACGTTTCTGTTAAAAAAAAATGCAGTTCTGATTTTATTTTTTTAATGCAGCACCCTTGATATTTATTCATGACATTTTCCATTTTAGCTACAATTTTCTGATTTTTGCATTGAGAGGATTGTGCCTTTAATCACAATGCGTCCCAGAGAATATGATGTTTATGCGTGTCCCTGAGCATCAATAATTCATAGAGCAAAAATTTAAATAACTCGTGTTCAGCTTTTAAAGGAATATATAAGACAATGTTTATAGGCTACAAATTAAATGTATGGAAGACAATCTATTTAAAACCCAAAGTGTTTTGAAGCCACTGAATACTAAAATGTGAACTGAAAAAGTTCACTATCTAAGAGTTATTGATACTGCCAGCTCACATTCGAAATGCAGAAAAACACTCATATCATTTATGTAACTAAATATGCATTTGCAAGCCTTGTATTTCAAGAAAAGGTTCAGAAGTGCATATATTAATCTTTCACTAAGTATTCTATAGGTCACTAATTAAAACCCCAATGAAGCTGCGGTTTAAAATAGATTGCTGCTCTGGAAATAGCTTGCAAGCCTTACAGCTGAACCTTTATTAAATCAATGATGTATTCCTTTCTTTATCGCAATGCATTCCAGGAATGATAGAGAGATGATTGCTTAATTACAATGAAATCCACAATTTCTAAAGGGTATATTTTGCACACCTGAAGGGGCTAATCAACACTTGAAAAACAAAGAACTGCAGTATTTTAAATTGCATTGTAATTTGATGTGTTTTGAAAGACTCACAGTAACAATAAAAATCATGAGATCATGAATTCCAATAGAACAGTATCCACCACGTACTCTGTACAGGGTTATTTTAGGCAGCCGTTCAAATAGCTTTTGCAATTTGCCATTCCCATTGATTTAAATTACAAAGACATTGTTTATACTGTGTTAAGCAAGCCGTATATTTCGGGCAAACTCAGTTGTTTGGATCTTGTTATGTGCCATTCACATAGATTTAAATAACAATCGCACTGCTTATTACTGTAATAATCACTCTTACTAATCCACCTATTAGCTGCATTCTCCGGTTTAGGATTCTGTTCTATACAAACTGTCCATGTCTTCATTCATCTTCAATGCTTTGTGTCTTGCACCAGCTCCACATCTTCATTCATCTTTAATCCTCTGTCTTGTACCAGCTCCTTCATTCATCTTTAATCCTCTGTCTTGCACCAGCTCCACATCTTCATTCATCTTTAATCCTCTGTCTTGTACCAGCTCTACAGCTTCATTCATCTTTAATCCTCTGTCTTGCACCAGCTTCACAACTTCATTCATCTTTAATCCTCTGTCTTGCACCAGCTTCACAACTTCATTCATCTTTAATCCTCTGTCTTGCACCAGCTCCATGGCATCATTCACCTTTAATCCTCTGTCTTGCACCAACTCCACAGCTTCATTCATCTTCAATACTCTGTGTCTTGCATCAGCTCCAGGGCATCTGATATATACTGAGCAGTTCCCAACCTCTTCAGTAGCTTGTTTCACTCTGGGCATAGGTAAGCACCGAACTTAGAAACTGAATTTAATTAACAAAAATCACTACAGAATCTCATGGAGCCACCTGGCTTTGGTACCATGACCACTTGACTGCACCTCTCACTGTGGGACTCCCAGATGACAGCTAGGTCCAGCATATCTTACGTTGGCACGTATGGTCTCCTTTTTAGCCTCTGGGACCCTGTGACAAGGATGACCTGTGTGGTGATGTCAGACCAGGAAGAATCACAGCAAGGTGATATGGTGAAATGTGCTTGCTTGTGTGTTTTAATAACACACAGAAAATAAAAGGTTGAACAAAATAGAACACACTTAACAAAACCAATGGCGCGTTGGCCAAATTAAATAGACAAATAAAGCACTAATACAAATAAGTATCATGCTTGTTTAACTAGCACATGTAGCAATGGTT